>NW_028270182.1:21057802-21295302 GCF_037043375.1 Chiloscyllium plagiosum
TAATTGGAAGCACTAGCTTTCGGAGCGACGCTCCCGATGAAGGTGACTATCACCTGATGAAGGAGCGTCGCTCCGAAAGCTAGTGTGCTTCCAATTAAACCTGTTGGACTATAACCTGGTGTTGTGTGATTTTTAACTCTGAGCTGATGGTGGAATTCTTAGTTGCATTTTGAGAGTGATTCTGTGAGTTACTCAGTGGAACTGTACATAAGGTGTGACCAGTCACAGCTGTTTAGCCTCTATTATATTTACTACCTCTCACCTTTGTGAAAACACAAGGGGTAGGTGAGTGGAAAATATTCATGGCCTGTTCAGCAGTGTGAGGGAAATCCTAAGGAGGAATATGTTCCTCAGGCAGGATGTAGGCAATCAAATGACAAATTCTGCAAATGAGAGGCCAGGGGACATTCCAATGGGACAACTACCTATAATTATCAAGACAGTCACAGGATGTGCGGTCTGAAAATAGTCCTGGAATTTTTTCTCATGTTATGTGACCATCAGTGTAGGCAGGGGATGGACACCATGGATGTGGAATCCACATCCCTTGAGTGTCCAAGAACCTCAAGCCCATTACAGAGACCTTGGCTGATAACAAGTAGGGAATAGTGGAGTAGCAGAGGATAACAAGAGTGTACAATGAACACTCCGCGCAGAGAGCAGAGGGGTTGGGAGGTCATGTTGCAGCAATACAGGACACAGGTTAGACCACTTTTGGAATACTGTGTACAATTTTGGTCTCCCTGCTGTGGGAAAACCTGTAAGGCTTTGAAAATGATTTACAAGGATGTTGGAGGGTTTGAGTGAGAGGGAGGGGCTGAACAGGCTGGGGCTGTTTTACCTGCAGCGTCAGAGGCTGAGGGGTGACCTTATAGAGGTTTATAAAATCACAAGGGGCATGGATAGGGTAAACAGACAAGGTCTTTGTCCTTGGGGTGGGGGCGTCCAGAATTAGAGGGCATAGGTTTAGTGTGAGAGGGGAAAGGTATGGGCAACCTAATGGGCAACTTTTTCACTCAGAGGGTGGTACGTGTATGGAATGAGCTGCCAGAGGAAGTGGTGGAGGCTGGTACAATTGCAACATTTAAAAGGCATCTGGATGTGTATATGAATAGGAAGGGTTTGGAGGGATATAGGCCGTGTGCTGGGACTAGATTAGGTTGGGATGTCTGGGTCAGCATGGACAAGTGGACTGAAGGGTCTGTTTCCGAGCTGTACATCTCTATGACTCTATGACTATGACTCTATTACATAAAATTTTGTTTTATATTCACTGATTCATGTTGCATGCAATAAAGTGCTTTTTGCTGTATTTTTCTCTACATGTAACCACTAATATAGATCTAATCTGATCTCTTGCAACAGTGAGGAGCTGCATTTTTAAACTCTGACCATGAGGGCCACATCACCTTTACCTGGTCACAGAGTTGACCGTGGAGGGAGTAACCTGCCTCTGATGGGAATGTACAGAAGAGTAGAACAAAGGCAAAGATCTCCTTCATTTCTTGTTCAGTTGATATAGGCCTGAGCACCTGAGAGATGCTGTGGAGGTGAACTGGGACCACGCCGAGCCAACTGGGGAACTACCAACTACATTGCAATAATTTGGTTTCAGTGGGAGGAGCTTCGTAAAACTAAGACAAAATGGAATAGAGAGAATTTAGCTGGAGACTAAGATTATAATCTCACAGCAATGCGAATGTTTATTCTATTCATGTCTGAACCATTGGGACAGTTACATGTCAACAACATTCACTCACTTCTGCTATACTTTCAACAGAAACAACACTGACCCTCAGACAGTGCAGCACTCCCTCAGTACTGACCCTCTGACAGTGCGGCACTCCCTCAGTACTGACCCTCAGACAGTGCAGCACTCCCTCAGTACTGACCCTCTGACAGTGCGGCACTCCCTCAGTACTGACCCTCTGACAGTGCGGCACACCCTCAGTACTGACCCTCTGACAGTGCGGCACTCCCTCAGTACTGACCCTCAGACAGTGCAGCACTCCCTCAGTACTGACCCTCTGACAGTGCGGCACTCCCTCAGCACTGACCCTCTGACAGTGCGGCACTCCCTCAGCACTGACCCTCTGACAGTGCGGCACTCCCTCAGCACTGACCCTCTGACAGTGCGGCACTCCCTCAGCACTGACCCTCTGACAGTGCGGCACTCCCTCAGCACTGACCCTCTGACAGTGCGGCACTCCCTCAGCACTGACCCTCTCTCAGTGCGGCACTCCCTCAGCACTGACCCTCTGACAGTGCGGCACTCCCTCAGCACTGACCCTCTGACAGTGCGGCACTCCCTCAGCACTGACCCTCTGACAGTGCGGCACTCCCTCAGCACTGACCCTCGGACAGTGCGGCACTCCCTCAGCACTGACCCTCTGACAGTGCGGCACTCCCTCAGCACTGACCCTCTCTCAGTGCGGCACTCCCTCAGCACTGACCCTCTGACAGTGCGGCACTCCCTCAGCACTGACCCTCTGACAGTGCGGCACTCCCTCAGCACTGACCCTCTGACAGTGCGGCACTCCCTCAACACTGACCCTCAGACAGTGCGGCACTCCTCAGTACTGACACTCTGACAGTGCAGCACTCCCTCAACACTGACCCTCAGACAGTGCGGCACTCCCTCAGCACTGACCCTCTGACAGTGCAGCACTCCCTCAGTACTGACCCTCTGACAGTGCCCACTCCCTCAGCACTGACCCTCTGACAATCCAGCACTCCCTCAGCACTGACCCTCTGACAGTGCGGCACTCCGTCAGCTCTGACCCTCTGACAGTGCCTACTCCCACAGCACTGACCCTCCGACAGTGCTGCACTCCCTCAGCACTGACCCTCTGACAGTGCTGCACTCCCTCAGCACTGACCCTCTGACAGTGCCCACTCCCTCAGCACTGACCCTCTGACAATCCAGCACTCCCTCAGCAATGACGCTCTGACAGTGCGGCACTCCCTCAGTACTGACCCTCTGACAGTACGGCACTCCCTCGGCACTGAACCTCTGACAATGCAGCATTCCCTCAGTCCTGACTATCTGACAGTGCAGCACTCCCTCAGCACTGACCCTCTGACAGTGCGGCACTCCCTCAGCACTGACCCTCTGACAGTGCAGCACTCCCTCAGCACTGACCCTCTGACAGTGCAGCACTCCCTCAGCACTGACCCTCTGACAGTGCAGCACTCCCTCAGCACTGACCCTCTGACAGTGCAGCACTCCCTCAGCACTGACCCTCTGACAGTGCGGCACTCTCTCAACACTGACCCTCTGACAGTGCGGCACTCCCTCAGCACTGACCCTCTGACAGTGTGGCACTCCCTCAGCACTGACCCTCTGACAGTGCAGCACTGCCTCATCATTCACCCTCAGGCAGTGCGGCACTCCCTCAGCACTGACCCTCAGACAGTGCAGCACTCCCTCAGTACTGACCCTCAGACAGTGCAGCACTCCCTCAGTACTGACCCTCTGACAGTGCGGCACTCCCTCAGTACTGACCCTCTGACAGTGCGGCACTCCCTCAGTACTGACCCTCAGACAGTGCGGCACTCCCTCAGTACTGACCCTCTGACAGTGCGGCACTCCCTCAGTACTGACCCTCTGACAGTGCGGCACTCCCTCAGCACTGACCCTCTGACAGTGTGGCACTCCCTCAGCACTGACCCTCAGACAGTGCAGCACTCCCTCAGTACTGACCCTCTGACAGTGCGGCACTCCCTCAGCACTGACCCTCTGACAGTGCGGCACTCCCTCAGCACTGACCCTCTGACAGTGCGGCACTCCCTCAGCACTGACCCTCTGACAGTGCGGCACTCCCTCAGCACTGACCCTCTGACAGTGCGGCACTCCCTCAGCACTGACCCTCTGACAGTGCGGCACTCCCTCAGCACTGACCCTCTCTCAGTGCAGCACTCCCTCAGCACTGACCCTCTGACAGTGCGGCACTCCCTCAGTACTGACCCTCTGACAGTGCGGCACTCCCTCAGCACTGACGCTCTGACAGTGCGGCACTCCCTCAGCACTGACCCTCTGACAGTGCGGCACTCCCTCAACACTGACCCTCAGACAGTGCGGCACTCCCTCAGTACTGACACTCTGACAGTGCAGCACTCCCTCAACACTGACCCTCAGACAGTGCGGCACTCCCTCAGCACTGACCCTCTGACAGTGCGGCACTCCCTCAGTACTGACCCTCTGACAGTGCCCACTCCCTCAGCACTGACCCTCTGACAATCCAGCACTCCCTCAGCAATGACCCTCTGACAGTGCGGCACTCCCTCAGCTCTGACCCTCTGACAGTGCCTATTCCCACAGCACTGACCCTCTGACAGTGCAGCACTCCCTCAGCACTGACCCTCTGACAGTGCGGCACTCCCTCAGCACTAACCCTCTGACAGTGTGGCACTCCCTCAGCACTGACCCTCTGACAGTGCAGCACTGCCTCATCATTGACCCTCAGGCAGTGCGGCACTCCCTCAGCACTGACCCTCTGACAGTGCGTTTCTCCCTGAATGAATGGGGTGAAGTCTCCTGGTGTGTTGACTTGGGCCTGTGACCTCCCAGCTGTCGGAGGATCCAGTCTGTTCCAGCATGTGCGCACTGACTTACTTTGTGGAACGATGATAAATGTGTTTTTTTTCTCTCTCTCGGCAGCTGCTGGAACATTCTTAGCCAACCAAAGGCACCCATGTGACAGATTTCCCTGCATCCTGCTAACCGAGAGCCTAACAAGGATAACTGGCTTGCTTTCAGGTGTAAACTGGTTCCAAGGCAACTGCTCTGCACAGCAGTACAATGACACAACGCGTGACTTGGTGGAGTGACCTTGTTTGTTATAGAATACACGAACGTGAGTCTCCTCCCTCCTCAACCCTACACACACTGGAAACCTCTGCATTGTCTGTTACCGTGACAGCACTGACAGTCAGCCTCCTGAGGGAGGGAGGGACGGAGGGAGGATGAGGTGGTAACCGTCTCTCGAATCGGCTCCCTGGCAGATTCAGGACCAAAGCTACTGTGGCTTACTCACAGGGAATAATTATTGGAGTAACCTGTGTTTACATAGTTTCGGCCACACTGCACCTTGCACCTCCTCGAACATCGGCTCAAATCACTGCAACAGAATGAGGCCATTCAGCCTTTCCTCCAGCCTGTTACGCAGTATCAGAAGGCCATTTAGCTGCTCCCTCTCCCAAGTCTGTCACTCAGGAAGAGGAGGAGGCCATACAGCCCTTCGAGATAGTTACACAGGCACTGGAGGAGGCCGTTCACCTCCTCAAAATAGTTAAACTGGAGGAACAGGAGGCCAATCAGTCCTCGCTCAAGCCTACCTCTAAGGGAAAGGAGGAGGTGATTCAGCCCTTGTGCCCTGAATAGCAGGAGGCCGTTCAGTCCCTCAAATGGGTTATACAAGGACAAGGGATCAATCAGACCTTTCCTCAGTCTATCACTCAGGAACAGGAAGAGGTCTGTTCAGCACTTTGAGTTTGTTTCACCCTTCAATGACATCCTGGACGATCTGTATCTTCAGCCCACTCACCCTGTATTGGTTCTGTAACCCTTAATCCCCATGGACCTGCAATGGTTTACCAATTTCTATTTTCAATTGGCCAATCGGAATCCAACCTCATCAGGACAATCAGAGGGGAGGGGTTCCCCATTTCTGTTCCTTTCTGTGTGGGGAAGTGCTTCCTGACCTCAGTCCTGAACGGCCTAGCCGGTATAACACTCACCCATTGTTCTTCTCCCGTCCCACTCAGAGGAAAACGTTTCCCTCCATCACCTCAATCAAATCCTTTAATAATGTAAAGTGAGTTTTATTTGTTCTTTGAGGGAAATTATTCAAACGATCCCTCAGCACTGACCCTCCAACCGTGAGGCACTCCCTCAGCACTGACCCTCTGACAGTGCAGCACTCCCTCAGCACTGACCCTCCGACAGTGCAGCACTCCCTCAGCACTGACCCTCTGACAGTGCAGCACTCCCTCAGCACTGACCTTCTGACAGTGCGGCACTCCCTCAGCACTGACCCTCCGACAGTGCGTTGCTCCCTCAGTACTGACCTTCTGACAGTGCGGCACTCCCTCAGTACTGACCCTCTGACAGTACGGCACTCCCTCAGCACTAAACCTCTGACAATGCAGCATTCCCTCAGTCCTGACTATCTGACAGTGCAGCACTCCCTCAGCACTGACCCTCTGACTGTGCGACACTCCCCCAGCATTGACCCTCTGACAGTGCAGCACTCCCTCAGCACTGACCCTCTGACTGTGCGACACTCCCTCAGCACAGACCCTCTGTCAGTGCCGCACTCCCCCAGCATTGACCCTCTGACAGTGCAGCACTCCCTCAGCACTGACCCTCTGACTGTGCGGCACTCCCTCAGCACTGACCCTCTGACAGTGTCGCACTCCCTCAGCACTGACCCTCTGACTGTGCGACACTCCCTCAGCACTGACCCTCTGACAGTGCCGCACTTCCTCAGCACTGACCCTCTGACTGTGCGACACTCCCTCAGCACTGACCCTCTGACAGTGCGGCACTCCCTCAGCATTGACCCTCTGACAATGCCGCACTCCCTCAGCACTGACGCTCTGACAGTGCGGCACTCCCTCAGCACTGACCCTCTGACAGTGCAGCACTCCCTCAGCTCTGACCCTCTGACAGTGCGGCACTCCCTCAGCACTGACCCTCTGACAGTGCCGCACTCCCTCAGCACTGACCCTCTGACTGTGCGACTCTCCCTCAGCACTGACCCTCTGACTGTGCGGCACTCCCTCAGCACTGACCCTCTGACTGTGCAGTACTCCCTCAGCACTGACCCTCTGACTGTGCGACACTCCCTCAGCACTGACCCTCTGTCAGTGCCGCACTCCCCCAGCATTGACCCTCTGACAGTGCAGCACTCCCTCAGCACTGACCCTCTGACTGTGCGACACTCCCTCAGCACTAACCCTCTGACAGTGCAGCACTCCCTCAGCACTGACCTTCTGACAGTGCGGCACTCCCTCAGCACTGACCCTCTGACAGTGCGGCACTCCCTCAGCACTGACCCTCTGACAGTGCGGCACTCCCTCAGCACTGACCCTCTGACAGTGCGGCACTCCCTCAGCACTGACCCTCTGACTGTGCAACACTCCCTCAGCACTGACCCTCTGACAGTGCGGCACTCCCTCAGCATTGACCCTCTGACAATGCCGCACTCCCTCAGCACTGACGCTCTGACAGTGCGGCACTCCCTCAGCACTGACCCTCTGACAGTGCAGCACTCCCTCAGCTCTGACCCTCTGTCAGTGCCGCACTCCCCCAGCATTGACCCTCTGACAGTGCAGCACTCCCTCAGCACTGACCCTCTGACTGTGCGACACTCCCTCAGCACTGACCCTCTGACAGTGCCGCACTCCCTCAGCACTGACCCTCTGACTGTGCGACACTCCCTCAGCACTGATCCTCTGACAGTGCCGCACTTCCTCAGCACTGACCCTCTGACTGTGCGACACTCCTCAGCACTAACCCTCTGACAGTGCAGCACTCCCTCAGCACTGACCTTCTGACAGTGCGGCACTCCCTCAGCACTGACCCTCTGACAGTGCGGCACTCCCTCAGCACTGACCCTCTGACAGTGCGGCACTCCCTCAGCACTGACCCTCTGACAGTGCGGCACTCCCTCAGCACTGACCCTCTGACTGTGCGACACTCCCTCAGCACTGACCCTCTGACAGTGCGGCACTCCCTCAGCATTGACCCTCTGACAATGCCGCACTCCCTCAGCACTGACGCTCTGACAGTGCGGCACTCCCTCAGCACTGACCCTCTGACAGTGCAGCACTCCCTCAGCTCTGACCCTCTGTCAGTGCCGCACTCCCCCATATTGACCCTCTGACAGTGCAGCACTCCCTCAGCACTGACCCTCTGACTGTGCGACACTCCCTCAGCACTGACCCTCTGACAGTGCCGCACTCCCTCAGCACTGACCCTCTGACTGTGCGACACTCCCTCAGCACTGATCCTCTGACAGTGCCGCACTCCCTCAGCACTGACCCTCTGACTGTGCGACACTCCCTCAGCACTAACCCTCTGACAGTGCCGCACTCCCTCAGCACTGACCTTCTGACAGTGCGGCACTCCCTCAGCACTGACCCTCTGACAGTGCAGCACTCCCTCAGCACTGACCCTCTGACAGTGCGGCACTCCCTCAGCACTGACCCTCTGACAGTGCGGCACTCCCTCAGCACTGACCCTCTGACAGTGCGGCACTCCCTCAGTACTGACCCTCTGACAGTGCCCACTCCCTCAGCAGTGACCCTCTGACAGTGCGGCACTCCCTCAGCACTGACCCTTTGGGCTGCAGTTGTGAGGACAATAGAGTTGGGAGTGGTAGATAACGTAAAACGTTTGCAGATCTTTATCCCAATACAGTTCCGAAACTGCAGAGCCAAAAAGCACACAACACCAGGTTATAGTCCAACAGGTTTCTTTGGAAGCACTAGCTTTCAGAGTGCAACTCCTTCATCAGGTGGTTGTGGAGTATAAGATTGTAAGACACATAATTTCAGTTACCTCATACTGTAAACTTTTGCTATAAATTCTATGTTGAAAAAGACCTGGATTGTTTGTGAAGTCGCTCATCTTTTAGAATGATCGTGTTGGTTTCAGCTCTTTCATACGTAAATCACAAAACTTTTTAAAAAAGTTACATTCTCAAGTGAAGTTTAACGAGTGGTGTCATGTCGGTCTAGAGAAGGTGTGAGCTGCCGAGTGGGAGACTGTCTGTGCCATTCCAGGTGAGAGGTGAACCTCAGAACCTGCAGACCTGAGTGAGGGAGTGTGGCTGAGCAGTTAGTCACTGGAGGAAGCGAGGAGCTGGGCCAGCCCCAAGGGCATGGAGGCAGGATGTTCTTCTCAGCGATTGGCAACATTGTCTTGGTACCAACCTCCATGTACAGCGTATCATCCGTCGTCATTTCTGCCACCTCCAAACGGACCCCACCACCAGGGATATATTTCCCTCCCCTCCCCTATCAGCGTTCCAAAAAGACCACTTCCTCCGTGACTCCCTCGTCAGGTCCACACCCCCCACCAACCCAACCTCCACTCCCGGCACCTTCCCCTGCAACCGCAAGAAATGCAAAACTTGCGCCCACAACTCCCCCCTCACCTCCCTCCAAGGCCCCAATGGATCCTTCCATATCTGCCACAAATTCACCTGCACCTCCACACACATCATTTATTGCATCCGCTGCACCCGATGTGGCCTCCTCTGTATTGGGGAGACAGGCCACCTACTTGCGGAACGTTTCAGAGAACACCTCTGGGACACCCAGACCAACCAACCCAACCGCCCCGTAGCCCAACACTTCAACTCCCCCTCCCACTCCACCAAGGACATGCAGGTCCTTGGACTCCTCCATCGCCAGACCATAGCAACACGACGGTTGGAGGAAGAGCGCCTCATCTTCCGCCTAGGAACCCTCCAACCACAAGGGATGAATGCAGATTTCTCCAGTTTCCTCATTTCCCCTCCCCCACGTTGTCTCAGTCAAATCCCTCGAACTCAGCACCGCCTTCCTAACCTGCAATCTTCTTCCTGACCTCTCCGCCCCCACCCCCACCCCCACTCTGGCCTTTCACCCTCACCTTGACCTCCTTCCACCTATCGCATTTCCAACGCCCCTCCCCCAAGTCCCTCCTCCCTACCTTTTATCTTAGCCTGCTGGACACACTTTCCACATTCCTGAAGAAGGGCTAATGCCCGAAACGTCGATTCTCCTGCTCCTTGGATGCTGCCTGACCTGCTGCACTTTTCCAGCAACACATTTTCAGCTACATTGTCTTGGTGGGGTGGGTTGGGGTGTGGTGGGGTATTGTGGGGTGGGGTGTTTTGGGGTGGGGTATTGTGGGGTAGGGTTGGATGGGGTGCGGTGTTTTGGGATGGGGTGTTTTGGGGTGGGGTATTGTGGGATGGGGTGGGGTGTTTTGGGGCAGAGTATTGTGGGGTGGGGTGTTTTGGGGTGGGGCATTGTGGGCTGGGGTGTTTTGGGATGGAGTGTTTCAGGGTGGGGTGGGGTGTTTGGGGTAGGGTGTTTCGGGGTGGGGTGTTTCGGGGTGGGGTGTTGTGGGGTAGGGTGTTGTGTTGTGAGGTGTTTTGGGGGTGGTGTGGGGTATTTTGGGGTGATGTGGGGTGGGGTGGGTGGGGTGTTTTGGGGTGGGGCGGGGTGTTGTGGGGTTGGGTGTTTTGGGGTGGGGTGTTTCAGGGTGGGGTGTTTCGGGGTGGGGTGGGGTGTTGTGGGGTAGGGTGTTTCGGGGTGGGATGTTTCAGGGTAGGGTGTTTCAGGGTGGAGTTTGTGGGGTGGGGTGTTTCGGGGTGGGGTGGGGTGTTGTGGGGTGGGGTGTTTCGGGGTGGGATGTTTCGGGGTAGGGTGTTTCAGGGTGGAGTTTGTGGGGTGGGGTGTTTCGGGGTGGGGTGGGGTGTTGTGGGGTGTTTTGGGGTCATGTGGGATGGTGTGTGGTATTTTGGGGTGGGGTGGGGTGTTGTGGGGTGGGGTGTTGTGGGGTGGGGTGTTTCGGGGTGGGGTGTTGTGGGGTGGGGTGTTTCGGGGTGGGGTGTTTCGGGGTGGGGTGTTTCAGGATGGGGTGTTTCGGGGTGGGGTGTTGTGGGGTGGGGTGTTTCGGGGTGGGGTGTTTCGGGGTGGGGTGTTTCAGGATGGGGTGTTTCGGGGTGGGGTGTTGTGGGGTGGGGTGTTTCGGGGTGGGGTGTTTCGGGGTGGGGTGTTTCGGGGTGGGGTGTTTCAGGATGGGGTGTTGTGGGGTGGGGTGTTTCGGGGTGGGGTGTTTCGGGGTGGGGTGTTTCGGGGTGGGGTGTTGTGGGGTGGGGTGTTTCGGGGTGGGGTGTTTCGGGGTGGGGTGTTTCGGGGTGGGGTGTTGTGGGGTGGGGTGTTTCGGGGTGGGGTGTTTCGGGGTGGGGTGTTTCAGGATGGGGTGTTTCAGGATGGGGTGTTGTGGGGTGGGGTGTTTCGGGGTGGGGTGTTTCGGGGTGTTTTGGGGTCATGTGGGATGGTGTGTGGTGTTTTGGGGTGGGGTGGGGTGTTGTGGGGTGGGGTGTTTCGGGGTGGGGTGTTTCGGGGTGGTGTGTTTCAGGATGGGGTGTTGTGGGGTGGGGTGTTTCGGGGTGGGGTGTTTCGGGGTGTTTTGGGGTCATGTGGGATGGTGTGTGGTGTTTTGGGGTGGGGTGGGGTGTTGTGGGGTGGGGTGTTGTGGGGTGGGGTGTTTCGGGGTGGGGTGTTGTGGGGTGGGGTGTTGTGGGGTGGGTGGAGTGCATGTTTGGCATCAGGCAGCTTGTGACAATCCAGCAAGCTCCCTAACACTCCAGTGTCTCTGTCTGCACCTGCAGCACTGCCCATCCTTCTCGAGGAGCGAAATGGAACAAACGTGTTGGCTGATTGAGTTCAGCGATATCTTCCCTGTCGATGACCTGGATCACCTGCTTCATGGCCCTGTCAATCAGTGGAACCTCAGACATCGTGCAGAGCGAACTCCCCCTCCCTGCTCTCCTACAAAGGAATGGCCTCTGAGAAAGGCAGGCAGCTAGGCTGGCAATACTTACCTGAAAACGGACACCTCTGATAGCTGAGCACTCCCTCAGGACTGGCACAGGAAGTGACAGTCTTTTCCCTGGGGTGGGGGAGTCCAGAACTAGAGGGCATAGGTTTAGGGTGAGAGGGGAACGATATAAAAGAGACCTAAGGGGCAACTTGTTCACACAGAGGGTGGTACGTGTATGGAATGAGCTGCCAGAGGAAGTTGGAATCCAACCTCAACAGGACAATCAGAGGGGAGGGGTTCCCCATTTCTGTTCCTTTCTGTGTGGGGAAGTGCTTCCTGACCTCAGTCCTGAACGGCCTAGCCAGTATAACACTCACCCATTGTTCTTCTCCCGTCCCACTCAGAGGAAAACATTTCCCTCCATCACCTCAATCAAATCCTTTAATAATGTAAAGTGAGTTTTTATTTGTTCTTTGAGGGAAATTATTCAAACGATCCCACAGCACTGACCCTCCAACCGTGAGGCACTCCCTCAGCACTGACCCTCTGACAATGCGGCACTCCCTCAGCACTGACCCTCTGACAGTGCGGCACTCCCTCAGTACTGACCCTGTGACAGTTCGGCATTCCCTCAGCACTGACCCTCTGACAGCGCAACACTCCCTCAGTACTGACACTCCCTCAGCACTGACCCTCTGACAGTGCGGCACTCCCTCAGCACTGACCCTCCAACCGTGCGGCACTCCCTCAGTACTGACCCTCTGACAGTGCAGCACTCCCTCAGCACTGACCCTCCAACAGTGCAACACTCCCTCAGCACTGACCCTCTGACAGTGCGGCACTCCCTCAGTACTGACCCTGTGACAGTTCGGCATTCCCTCAGCACTGACCCTCTGACAGCGCAACACTCCCTCAGTACTGACCCTCTGACAGTGCAGCACTCCCTCAGTACTGACCCTCGGATAGTGTGGGTGGAGGCTGGTACAATTACAACATTTAAAAGGCATCTGGATGGGTATGTGAATAGGAAGGATTTGGAGGGATATGGACCAAGTGCTGGTACATCAGACTAGATTGGGTTGGGAAGGACGAGTTGGGCTGAAGGGTCTGTTTCTGTGCTGTACGTCTCTATGACTCTATGACAGTCTAGGATTATATGTTAAAAATCACACAACACCAGGTTATAGCCCAGCAGGTTTTTTTTACCTGATGAAGGAGCAGTGCTCCGAAAGCTAGTGCTTCCCAATAAACCGGTTGGACCTGTTATAACCTGGTGTTGTGGGATTTTGAAACTTTGTCCACCCCTAGTCCAACACCAGCAGCTCTAAATGGTGGATTTTATGTGCTCAGGTCCCTGGAGTGGGGATTCAAATCTACAACCTTCCAAGTCACACAGAGACCAGACTCAGGGCTGGGTACTGAGTGGGTATTGTCATAGAGTTCTATGCATAGAGAAAACATCCTCCAGTCCAACCATCCTTGCCAGTTAAAAACAGCCACCGAACTGTTCCAATCTAATCTTCCACCACTTGGCCCATTGTGTTGCATGCCTTGGCACCTCTACCCCTCGTACAGGACGTGAGATGCCAGGCATTACCCAGGCCCTTCCCATCACCTTCTTCATATCATCACCAAGGTGCAGCATAGCCGGGGAGTGTGGGGAGGAGACCTGGCCTCCGACGCTGTGGTGGTGACACTAAGGCAACTGAGAAGGAAGTTGTGGTCAACTGAGGAACAGGAAACACATCAGTTGAGGCTTTCGAAAACGCTGAAACCGGAGGGAGTGGGCCGCTACCCACTCAGAGAGAGATTGTTAGCAGGTCAGACATTTCAGCACAGCTGCTGCTGTCGGCTGTTTCTGGGACAAGGCGAGTGAGCAGATTGCTGAAGTACAGTTTCTAGTGGCGGAGATGTCGCTATGTTGTGAAGGTCACACAGAATTGGTCATTACTGTACCAAAGAGTTGAGATTTCTCCCTTCGTTGGCCGTTTCCTCACCCCCAGATGGAGATGCAGGAGCTGCGGGGCAGCTGGAAGACAATCGCTATGTTTAGTCCCTGTAAGGTTGACGGCTGTTCATAATTTCAGCCCCCTGTTTTCAGGAGAGAATTCAGGGTCAGAGAGAAATAACCTTAAATGACAGCCTTCCCTTCTGTCTCTTAAAAAAAAGTAATCAAGAGGTGGGAAATATGACCTTCATTATAACAGTGACTGCTCTTTGAAATGATGAGACTTTAAACAACAAAAGAAGAACAAAGAAAATTTGTAGCCCAGGAACAGGCCATTCGGCCCTCCAAGCCTGAGCCGATCCAAATTCACTGTCTAAACCAATTCCTAAGTATCTGTATCCCTCTGCTCCCCACCTACTCCTGCATCTGTCCAGACGCATCGTAAATAAATCTACCGTGCCTGCCTCTACCACCTCTGCTGGCAACATGTTCCAGACTCCCACCACCCTCTGTTTGAAGTACTTGTCACGTGTATCCCCCTTAAACTTTTCATCTCTCTTGTTATTGAATCCTGGGAAAAAGCTTCTCTCTATCCACCCTGTCTATTCCCTTCATGATTTTGTAAACCTCTATCAGGTCCTCCCTCAATCTCATTTTCTTAATGAAAACAATCCTAACCTCCTCAACCTCTCTTCATAGCTAGCACCTTCCATACCAGGCAACATCCTCGTAAAGCTTCTCTGCACCCTCTCCAAAGCGTCCACATCCTTTTGGTAATGTAGCGCCCAGAACTGTACACAGTAAATGGGGCCGAACCAATGTCTTGTACAATTTTAACATGACCTGCCAACTCTTATACACAATACCCTGTCCAATGAATACTATATGCCTTCTTGACCACTCTATCCACCTGTGCAGCAACCTTCAGGGTACAATGGACTTGAACTCCCATGCTCTTCTGTTTACTGTATAGTTCAGAATTAAAAATGGAATATCCAGTTGTTTGTCTCATTGCATGTGGGATCTTGCTGTGCACAAGTTTAGCCTGCTGTGCCTCCCTTGGTACGCACCAACAGTGGACTCCATCCACCCGAAGGATGGCTGGATGGAAGATTCTGGATGAATACCCTTGAAACCTTCTCACCTCCCTCCCCCCTGCTTCAGGATGATCATCCCTCGACCTTACCTCAACCCCATGGCCATGGCAGCTGAATCTGCAATGCATTATTGTAGCCACCGTGGCCAGCTCAGCACTTTGCATGGACAGCGTTCCAAGGTGGGTGTGAGGAAAGAGGGACACAGGGTAATCAGGTGAGTGACTCCCATTCCAGATCAACGAAAAAAATCAAAAATAAAATTAATTCACCAGGAGATGGCTGGCCAGTGATTGCCTGGAGCCACGTGAAGACTGGACCAGGTAAGGATGGTCGATTCCCTTCACTAAAGGAAGGGTATGAACAAGGTGAGTTTTTCAGTCGTCATTAGACTCTTAATCACAGATCTTTACTGAATTCAAATTCCCATCAGTCGTGCGGGGATTTGAACCCAGACTCCCAGGATTAATAGCCTAATGATCAACACTAGGCCATCATCCTGCTGATACATTACCAGTCAGCAGCAGGCCTCCATAGTTAATGAGGGATGCAGCTATCAGACAGTGACTGGCTGCTACGGGATCAGACTGCAGCAGATCTCAACTTCTTCAGGATAAGAGGAGACATTTGCTGATGAGATGCACATGTACGCACATGTCGAAAAATAGTCTAAAGGTAAACAGGGTGGAGACACCGCAGCGGAAACCAAATAAAAAAGAGCCAAATCGCCCAGGTGTTGTTGGAGAGTGACAATTCAGGAACGTTCGGTGTCTCGCTCCACTCTCACTGCTGCATCGTAAGCACATTGGTCAGGACTGCCAACAGTTGCTGCCTTTCAGTTGGGATATTAAACTGATCAGGAGGGAGACAGTGAGGTCTGCATACACTGGAGTATCAGAATCGAGAGTGCGTTGCTGGAAAAGCAGAGCCAACCAGGCAGCATCCAAGGAGTGGGAGAGTCGATGTTTTGGGCTGGAGCCCTTTGCCAGGCCTGATGAAGGGCTCAGGCCCGAAACGCCGATTTTCCTGCTCCTCAGATGCTGCAGGTAACACCCTCTCACCTGAACCACAGGTCACAAGTACTCATCCTAAACTTAGGGCCCACGTGGGGAGGTTGTAGATAATGTAATAGAAACATATCACACTGCAAATGCATAGCAGGTCAGGCAGTCTGTGGCAAGATCAACCATAGCAATATTTCAGGTTCTTCACCAGCATTGACCTGAAACATTTACTAGGTTTCTCCTTCCACTGACTGTCCCCAACCTGCCGAGTGCTTTGCATTTCGTTTTAACTGGAACGACGGACTTCAGTCAGGTGGAGATGATGTGGGGTGAGACTGTTCTTCCCACAGACAACATTCAGCGGAGGCGTTCAAAGTGGAGAGGTTTTGATGGAGTAAGTTGCGAGACACTGCAGCTATTTCCACTGACGTGGGTCCGTAACCAGAATACACACTGCCCAAAAACCACCAAACCAGAGCATGAAACAAGATAAATAGAGAGATATCTTGCACGATAAGTTCTGACCGACAGTGCGTTACCTGAAAGAGGGGAAATGAATCAGACAGCGCAGGGATTTTAAAGAGGTAATTAGACAGGTAAATTGATGAGGAATATTCTTCAGTACTGTGGTGCAAAAGCTGGGGAGTGGATCGAATTAGATTAGATTCCGTACAGTGTGGAAACAGGCCCTTCGGCCCAATAAGTCTGCACCAACCCTCCAAAGAGTAACCCACGCAGACCCATTCCCCTACCCTATACTTACCCCTGACTTATGCATCTAACACTATGGGGCAATTTAGCATGTCCAATTCACCTAACCCACACATCCGTGAACACTATGGGGCAACTTAGCATGTCCAATTCAGCCTAACCTGCACATCTTTGGACTGTGGGAGGAAACTGGAGCACCCAGAGGAAACCCACGCAGACACAGGAAGAATGTGCAAACTCCACACAGAGAGTCGCCAGAAGTTGGAATGGAACCGGGGTCCTTGGAGCTGTGAGGCTGCAGTGCTAACCACTGAGCCAACGTGCCACCCTCTTGGTCGACAGCTCAAAGGGCTAGCACATGATGAAAGGATGCACAGCTACTTTCTGTGCTGTGAACGTTTTTGTACCCAAGTTCCACTGCAGCAACGTAAGCACATTGGTCAGGCCAACACTCCCAGTGCCCGTGCAGCACTGCCAACAGCTACTTCTTTTAAGTTGGGATATTGAACGGATCAGAAGTGAGACAGTGAGGGCTGCAGATGTTGGAGGTCAGAGTTGAGAGTGTGTTGCTGGAAAAGCACAGCAGGTCAGGCAGCATCCGAGGAGCAGGAAAGTAAACGTTTTGGGGCGGAACCCTTCATCATCAGGAATGAACCATCCATCCAACCGTCGACTTTCCTGCTCCTCGGATGCTGCCTGACCTGCTGTGCTTTTCCAGCAACACACACTCAACTATTAAACTGATCAATCTGCCTTCTCACATGAGGGGTATAAGATCCTAATGCCAACAAAGGAAGGAAGGAGGGGGTCAGGTGTTATTTATTTTCAGGTGTTTGTGGATTCTTGGTCTACATTTCAATCAACCAGTAGTGCAAGTTGAATGATCAGTCCAGACGCACTGTGCCCAAATGATAAAGATAAGGCTGGTGATGATCAACAAGCAAAACACGAATAAGACCATTCAGCTTGTTCCAACTTCCAGATTCATCTTCTCACTCGCTCTCCATATGCCTCAACCGTATTTAAAAACAATCACCAGTGTTGTCATCGCTTTCTAGGACAAAGGACATTTCTCTGCAAGACTCATGTCTACTTTATATCTTACTTTAGTTAAGTAGGGCTGAAGATTTGAATTTAACAATTCTGTGGTGAAAAGCAGCTCAGGAATATTTTTCCCCACTTTCCTCAGAAATAGGCATGGTTTAAGTAGCTTGCTCAGGTCATTACAGAGGTCCGGTCAGAGGCAGCCATGTTGCTGTGGATCTGGAGTCACAGCAGAGTTCATTTCCTAAGATACATTAGTGAACCAGGTAGACTTTGGTGACAATCCACAGTTTTATGTCACCGTCACCAAGGCTAGCTTTATATATTACAAGTTTTATTAATACAGTTTGCAAAATGTCTGCAAAACATTAGCCTAAACCTCTAGATTGCTAGCACAGTGACATTACCACTATGCCATTGCCTGTTCCAGCCCAGTGCACACCAGGCTACGGGTTATGTGGGTTCTGGGCTATGTTCTTAGTGGGATTCAGTTATGCCAAGTCACCCTGATGTAACTTCAAGCAAGATTCTTTGCCTCATCAATCTGTTTAGGTCTGGCTTCTACTACCTCTGATAAGAATATATTCTTCTCTTTATGATTTGGAGATGCCGGTGTTGGACTGGGATTAACAAAGTTAAAAATCCCACAACACCAGGTTAGAGTCCAACAGATTTAATTGGAAGCATTAGCTTTCGGAGCACTGCTCCTTCATCAAGTGGATGTGGAGCTAGTGCTTCCAATTAAATCTGTTGGACTCGAACCTGGTACTGTGGGATTTTTTAACATTCTTCTCTTTAATTAGCTACTCAGATCCAGACCAAGTAAGGCTGGCCATTCTCCAATAAAACACAGGAGAATAAATTTGCAGGGAACATAAAAGCTGACCATAAAAGCTTCTATAGGTACGCAACAAGATTTCTTAAAATAAATGTAAACCCCTTAATCAGAAACAGTGGATGTTACGAGAAACAAAGATGACAGACTAATTGAATGTATATGAGTGGAGAAAAAACTAAAATAACATTCCAAATATGTTGGAGAACAAGGATCTAATGAGAGGGAAGAACTGAAGGAAACTAGTATTACTGGAGAAATGATATTGGGGAAATTGATGGGATTAAAGATCGATAAATCCCAGGGCCCGATAAGTTATACCCCAGGGTACTTATGAAAGTGGGTTAGAAAGAGTAAGTACATGAGTAGTCTTTTTTTTAAGCTTCCATAGACTCTGGAGTAGTTCCTCCATGTGTTGGAGGGTTGCTAAAGTAAAAGGAGGCAGAGAGAAATCAGAATTATAGATTGGCTAGCCCAACATTCACATTTTTACCCCCATCAGAGCTCATTATGATTAGGTTAGATTCGCTACAGTGTGGAAACACGCCCTTCGGCCCAACAAGTCCACACCAACCCTCCGCAGAGTAACCCACCCAGATGCATTTCCCTCTGACTAATGCACCTAACACCACAGCCAATGCACCTGACCTGTACATTTTTGGACTGTGGGAGGAAACCCACGCAGACATGAGGAGAATGTGCAAACTCCACACAGGCAGTTGCCTGAGGCTGGAATTGAACCCAGGTCCCTGGCGCTGTGGGGCAGCAGTGCTAACCACTGAACCATCGCACCACCCTATTATAAAAGATCTAATGGTAGAACATTGGAAAACAGTGACAGGATCTGCACAGATTTGCAAATGGGAAACCCTGTTTAATAAATGTATTTGGAGAATTGATAAAGGGCAACCGGTGGATGTGGTTTACGTGGACTTTCAGAAGGATTTCTTAATTTTTTATGTGGAACCTTATGATGTAAAATTTAAGCAAATGAGAACAGGGCAAGTGTACCAACATGGACAAACACAAAAGGTTGGCGAACAAAAATAGAGTAGGAATAAATTGACCGATTCTGAGTGGCAAGCAGTGACTAGTGGAGTACTGCAGGGATCAAACTTGAAACTCAGCTAATCACAATGTATATGAGTGAATTAGATGAGGAAGCTAAGTGTAATGTTTCCATGGTTGCAGACAACACAAAGCTAGGTAGGACAATGGGCTGTCAGATGAATGCAGAGGTGCTTCGGTCTAATTTGGACAGGTTGTGTAAGTCAGCAAATGCATTGCAAACGAAGTATAACACGGATAATCCAATGGGATTATCCAATTTGCGAGCAAAAACAGGATGGCTGGTTATTATCGGAATAGCAAAAGATTGGAAAGGTGGGGGGGGTGGGGAGTGAAATGAGACCCGAGTGTCCTTGAATACTAGTGGCTCAAAATAAACAAGATCAGAGTGGTGCTGGAAAAGCAGAGCAGGTCAGGCAGCATGTGAGGAGCAGGAGAATCGATGTTTCAGGCCGGAGGCCTTCATCAGGAATGAGGCTGGGAGCCTCCAGGGTGGAGAGATAAATGGGTGGGGGGAGGGTAGCTGAGAGCGTGATAGGTGGATGGAGGTGGGGGTAAAGGTGATAGGTCAGAGAAGAGGGTGGAGCAGATAGGTGGGACAGAAGATTGGCAGGTGGGACAGGTCATGGGGACAGTGCTGAGCTAGAAGGTTGGAACTGGGGTAAGGTGGGGGGAGATGAAATGAGGAAACTGGTGAAGCCCACATTAATGCCCTGGGTTTGAAGTGTTCCGAGGCGGAAGATGAGGCGTTCTTCCTCCAAGTGTCGGGTAGGGAGGGAGCGGCGGTGAAGGAGGCCCAAGACCTCCATGTCCTCAGCAGAGTGGGAGGGGGAGTTGAAATGTTGGGCCACAGGGCGGTGTGGTTGATTGGTGCGGGTGTCCCAGAGATGTTCCCTCGGAGGCATCCAGTCTCCCCAATGTAGAGGAGACCGCATCGGGAGCAACGGATGCAATAAATGACATATGTGGATGTGCAGGTAAAACTTTAATGTATGTGGAAGGCTCCTTTAGGGCCTTGGATGGGGGTGAGGGAGGAGGTGTGGCACAGGTTTTGCAATTCCTGCGGTGGCAGGGGAAGGTGCCAGGACGGGAGGATAGGTTGTTGGGGGGGGTGTGGACCTGACCAGGTAGTCAGGGAAGGAACGATTTTTGTAGAAGGCGGAATAGGGTTGGGAAGGGAAATACATTCCTGTTGGTGGGGTCTGTTTGGAGGTGGCAGAAATGTCAGCGGATGATGTGTTTTATGCGAAGGTTGGTGGGGTGGAAGGGGAGGACTGGGGGGGCGGGGTGTGGGGTTCTGTCCATGTTGCAGTTGGAGGGGTGGTTCGAGGGTGGAGCTGTGGGACGTGGATGAAATGCATTGGAGGGCATCTTCAACCATGAGGGAGGGGAAATTGTGGTCTCTAAAGAAGGAGTCCATCTGGTGCGTTCTGTGGTGGAACCGGTCCTCCTGGGAGCAGATGCAGTGGAGGAATTGGGAATAAGGGATGGCATTTTTGCAGGAGGCAGGGTGGGAAGAGGTGTAATCCAGGTAGCTGTGGGAGTTGGTGGGTTTGTAGAAACAAAACAGGTAAGTGATGAAGAAGGCAAATGGTTTGTTAGCATTCAGAGTGAGAGGATTAGAAAACAGCTAGGAATGTCTTGTTGCAAATATATGCAGCCTTGGTGAGACCACACTTGAAGTATCATATGCAGTTCTCAACTTCTTATCTGAGGAAGAATGTTCTGGCTATGGAAGAAATGATTTATCAGACCAATGTATAAAAGAGTGGCAACATTGATTAGGAGTATGGTCACTAGATTTTGGAAGAATGCGAGGGGAACCTCAGAATCCTATGAGGGCTAGATAGGTTGAATGCAGGATGTTCCTGGCAGTGCCGAACCAGGGAATGACAGTTTAATTTCACAGGGAAGGCCAGTTAGAGCAAAATGAGGAGAAATGTCTTCACTAGAGTGTGGGGAGACTGTGGACATCTCAACCACAGAAAGCAGTTGAAGCCAAAACGAGGAGTTAGACATAGTTCTTAGAGCTAAAGGGATCAAATGAGCATTGTATTGGAATGAGGTCAGCCAGGTTGACCTCGTAGATTAAGAGTTCCCTGATTGGGGTTGTTAATCTGGAGAGGAGGGGTTTACCCTATGAGGAGAGGTAGAGCTGCCTGGGACTGTAATCGCTAGAACTTATAAGAATAGAACATAGAGGACAGAGAACATTCCAGCGCAGTACAGGCCCTTCGGCCCTCAATAGTTTCACAGGTCAGCACAACAATTTGAAGCCCATCTAACCTACATGATTCTATTTTCATACATATGTCTATCCAATGACTATTTAAATGCCCTTAACGCTGGCAAGATAACTACTGTTGCAGGTAAGCCGTTCCATACCCCTACTATTCTCTGAGTAAAGAAATTACCTCTGACATCTGTCCTATAGCTTTAAATTGAGGGGTGATAGATATGTCCCCTCGTGCTAGCCATTACCATCTGAGGAAAAGGCTCTCCCTGTCCACCCTATCTAATCCTCTGATTATCTTGTATGCCTCTATTAAGTCACTTCTTAACCTTCTTCCCTCTAACGAAAACAGCCTCAAGTCCCTCAACCTTTCCTTGTAAGACCTTCCCTCCATACCAGGCAACATCCTAGTAAGTCACCTCTGTACCCTCCAAAACTTTCACATCCTTCCTATAATGCGGTGACCAGAACTGTATGAAAGACTCCAAGTGTGGCCTTACTAGAGTTTTGTACAGCTGCAGCATGACCTCATGGTTCTGAAACTCAATCCCTCTACCAATAAAAACTAACACATCGTATGCCTTCTTAACAACCCTATCAACCTGGGTGGCAACTTTCAGGGATCTATGTACCTGGACACAGATCTCTCTGCTCATCTGCACTGCCAAGAATCTTACCATTAGCCCAGTACTCTGCATTCCTGTTACTCCTTCCAAAGTGAATCACCTCACACTTTTTCACATTTAACACCATTTGCCACCTCTCAGCTCAGCTCTGCAGCTTATCTATGTTCCTCTGTAACCTTCAACATCCTTTGGCACTATCCACAACTCTACCAACATTAGTATCATCTACACATTTACTAACCCATCCTTCTCTGCCCTCATCCAGATTCTAGATTAGAGTGGTGCTGGAAAAGCACAATAGTTCAGGCAGCATCCAAGGAGCAGGAAAATTGACATTTCGGACAAAAGCCCTTACCTATGCCCTCATCCAGGTCATTTATAAAAAAGGCAAACAGCAGTGACCCCAAAATGGGCGGCACGGTGGCACAGTGGTTAGCACTGCTGCCTCACAGCGCCAGAGACCCGGTTTCAATTCCCGCCTCAGGAGACTGACTGTGTGGAGTTTGCACATTCTCCCAGTGTCTGCGTGGGTTTCCTCCGGGTGCTCCGGTTTCCTCCCACAGTCCAAAAATGTGCAGGTTAGGTGAACTGGCTATGCTAAATTGCCCGTAGTGTTAGGTGTAGGGGAATGGGTCTGGGTGGGGGCGGGTCAGTGTGGACTTGTTGGGCCGAAGGGCCTGTTTCCACACTGTAAGTAATCTAATCTATCTAAAAACAGATCCTTGCGGTACCCCACCAGTAACTGAGCTCCAGGATGAACATTTCCCATCAACCACCACCCTCTTTCTTTTAGCTAGCCAATTTCTGATCAAAACCGCTAAATCACCCTCAATCCCATGCCTTTGTATTTTGTGCAATAGCCTACCATATCAAGAGCCTTACTGAAATCCATATACACCACATCAACCACTTTACCCTCATCCATCTGTTTGGCCACCATCTCAAAGAACTCAATTAGGTTTGTGAGGCACGACCTACTCTTCACAAAACCACGCTATTATCCCTAATCAAATTATTCCTTTCTAGATGATTATAAATTCTTATAACCTTTTCCAACACTTTACCCATAATCAAAGTAAGGCTCACTGGTCTATAATTACCAGGGTTGTCTCTACTCCCTTTCTTGAACAAGGGGACATCATTTGCTATCTACCAGTCTTCTGGCACTATTCTTTTCGACAATGACGACAAAGATCAAAGCCAAAGGTTCTGCAATCTTCTCCCTGG
This sequence comes from Chiloscyllium plagiosum, assembly GCF_037043375.1. Classification (NCBI taxonomy): domain Eukaryota; kingdom Metazoa; phylum Chordata; class Chondrichthyes; order Orectolobiformes; family Hemiscylliidae; genus Chiloscyllium; species Chiloscyllium plagiosum. The sequence continues at coordinate 21,081,141 of NW_028270182.1, forward strand.
CTTCTCAGAGAATCCTAGGATAAATCCCATCCAGCCCAGGGAACTTAACTATTTTCACACATTCCAGAATTGCTAACACCACCTCCTTGTGAACCTCAATCCCATCTATTCTAGTCACCTGTATCTCAGTGTTCTCCTCAACAACATTGTATCAGTATCGCACTGGAAAAAAGACAAAGTATTCATTTTATGCCTCCCCATCTCCTCGGACTCCACGCACAACTTCCCATTACTATCTTTGATTGGCCCTAACTTTACTCTCGTCTTTCTTTTATTCCTGACAAACCTACAGAAAGCTTCAGGGTTTTCCTTGATCCTATCTGCCAACGACTTCTTGTGTACCCTCCTTGCTCTTCTGAGCTCTCTCTTTAGGTCTTTCCTGGCTAACCTGTAACTCTCAAGCACCCTAACTCAGCCTTCACGTCTCATCCTAACATCAGCCTTCTTCTTCCTCTTGCCAAGAGCTTCAAATACTTTCGTAAACCACGGCTCCCTCGCTTGAGAATGTCCTCCCTGTCTGACAAGTACATACTTATCAAGGACACGCAGTACTTGTTCCTTGAATAAGCTCCACATTTCAATTGTGCCCAGCCCCTGCAGTTTCCTTCCCCATCTTATGCATCCTAAATCTTGCCTAATCACATCATAATTGCCTTTCCCCCAGCTCTAACTCTTGCCCTGCAGTATATGTCTATCCCTTTCCATCGCTAAAGTAAACATAACTGAATTGTGATCACTCTTGCCAAAGTGCTTATCTAATGAAGAGGGGAGCTTATAGAAACATACAAAATTTTGGAAGGAATAGATAAGACGGAGGCAGGCAAGTTGTTTCTGCTGGTGGGTGAGACTAGGACTAGGGGACATGGCCTCAAGATTAGGGAGTAGATTTAGGAAGAGATGAGGAGAAACTGCTTTTCCCAGAGAGTAGAGAGTCTATGGAATTCTCTGCCCAATGAAGCAGCGGAGACAGTTTCATTAAATAAATCAAGAGTTGTGTTCACTCTGGGAGCAGGCTCTGAGTTAGCTGGGTCAGTGTCCTGTACTAGGCGGATTAAATAAAGGGTTACCTAGTGATGGGATATTGGCCTTTGTGGAGTTATTTCAGCAGTAGGGAGGGGAAAAACACACCCCTGAAGAGATTCGCTCGCAACAGTAGTCGGAGTTGGAGTAAGCATTTCTTGCATCATGCTGCTATTTGGGAAGCTTAACCAGTTCGATCCTGCCAAGTCTGGGCCCAGTACGTGGAAAGAATGCTTTATTTTTTCCAGGCTCATGGCACTGGAACAGACAGAAAGCAAGGAGTAATTCGCCTGACAGCTTATGCATGCACAGCTCGAGTTATCAGGAGCCTAACAATATGAAGATGATGGGCAGAGACATGTGATTTTGGTTTAATCCTAAGTGAGATGCTGAGAGACCTTTGGTTACGTGGAATTCGTCATGCAAAAGCACCAACGAGCTGAAGTCCAACAGGCACTGCAACGGAGTAAACTGATGGGATTGGACACCCTCGCCAGGCCAACTGGGCTTGGGGAGAGTAAAGATAATTGCATAGCCTCACTCAGGGCACATTCTGCACAGAGGGACTCTAGGTCAGCCCACAACAAAACCAAGCCTCTGCCAAATGGGTAAAATGTTTTTGAGCATCCAGGTCAGCAAACTATCGTAGCTGCTATCACTATGCAGGCTTGAGACAGCAAAAGAGTCCCAGTAGGCCTGAATTGAATAAAAGAACTCACAGGTCAGTATTCAAGAGCACACACCATAGAATATCCACCTCTAACTGGCTTGGAACAGTTAAATTCCTTCACGACATCCAGATCAGAACTAATCAAGATAACAGATGTTTAAATGGGCACAATTCTAATAGAGGTCGATACCAGTTTGGTTGTGTCGGTGATCGTGGAACCAGTCTTGACCAAAATTTGCCCTGAATTTAAACTCTTATGTTTACGCAAGACTTCACCAGACTGACAACCTAAAATTTAACCTCGAGTTTAATCCAGACAGAGGTGTGGTGATGTGTTTTAGAAGGTCAAATCCAGGTGGGAGTTACACAGTGGATGGCAGAACCTTTTGGAGTATTGATATACAAAGGGATCTTAGTGTGCAGATCCACAGATCATTGAAGGTGGCAGTGCAAATAAAGTAGTAAAATAAAGGCTTGTAGCATGCTTGTCTTCATTGGAACAGGCATTAAGTATAAGGACAGACAAGTTATGCTGTAGCTTTATAGAACTTTAGTTAGGCCACACTTGGAATATTGCATACAGTTCTGGTCACCATACTACCAAGAACTGAAAATGTGTTGCTGGAAAAGCGCAGGTCAGGTAGCATCCAGGGAGAAGGAGAATCGACGTTTCGGGCAGCTTCCTGAAGAAGGGCTCGTGCCCGAAAAGTCGATTCTCCTACTCCTTGGATGCTGCCTGACCTGCTGCACTTTTCCAGCAACACATTTTCAGCTCTGATCTCCAGCATCTGCAGTCCTTACTTTCTCCTACCATACTACCAGAAGCTGGTGGATGCTTTGGAGAGGGTAAAGAAAAGATAACCAGGATGTTGCCTGGTATGGGGGATTTTACATATGAAGAAAGTTGGATAGACTGGGTTTGCTGCATTGGAATGCAGGAGGCTGAGGGGTAACCTGGTGTAAGTTTATGTGAATGGCATTGATAGAGTGGAAAATAATAGGATTTTTTTTACTAGGGCGGAGAGGTCAATTACCAGGGAACACAGTTCAAAGTGTGCGCATGGGGGTGGGGGAACATTTAAAAGAGATGCACGAGGCAAGTTTTTCATACAAAGGGTAGCGAATGCCTGGAATATGCTAGCAGAGGAGGTGGTGCAAGCAAACACAATAGCAGCATTCAAGAAGCACCTGGACAAATACATGAATAGGAAGGGAAGGGAGGGATACGGATCCTGTAAGTGAAGACCGTTTTAATACAGAAGGGCAAAGTGTGTCCGTGCAGGCTTGGAAGGCAGAAGGACCTGTCCCTCAGCTGTATTGTTCTTTGTTCTAGATCAGCTGCAGAGAAATAGCAGGTGGAGTTTCATCTGAGCAAGTGTCAGGTACTGCACTTTGGGAGATCAAATTTAAGGAAAAGTATACATCAAATGGCAGGACCCTGAACAGCATTGATGTACAGATGGATCTTGGGGTTCAAGGCCATAGCTCCCTGAAACTACCCACACAAGTAGATAGGGTGGTAAAGAAGCCATGTGGCATGCTTACCTTTATTGGTCAGGGCATTAAGTACAAGAGCCAGGCTCTCATGTTGCAGCTTTATAAGACTTTTGTCGGGCTGCACTTAAAGTATTGCATTCAATTCTGGTCGCCCCATAAGAGGAAGGAGCGTTTGGAGAGGGTGCAAATAAAAGTGGCTTACCAGGATGCTGCCTGGATAAGAGATATGAGCTATAATGAGAGGCTAGAAAAACTTGGGTTGTTTTCTCTGGAGTGGCATAAGCTGACAGGAGAACTGAAAGAAGTATATACAATTATGAGATGCATAGATTGGGCAGAAAGAGTCCGACAGTCAACTCTGAGTTGAAATGTCTAATAGAAGGAGGCATGCATTTAAGGAGAGGGGGAAATGTTCAAAAGGAGAAGTGAAGGGTAAGTGTTTTTTTTTCTTTGCAGAGTGGTAGTGGTCTGGAATGTGCTGCAGGGGTGGTGGTAGAGGCAGATACGATAGGAGGTTTAAGGGTCTTTTGGATAAGCCATAACCTTGTAAGCCTTGCTCTAAGCACCCTATGATCGGTATTTTCTTGTTTTCTATGATCTGCCTACACTACACACAAAACAAAGCTTTTCACTATACTTCGATTTGCTGCAGTCACATGTCTATGCAAAGAACAGAGGGATGCTGTTCTACTGTTCTAACCTATACCAGGGAACCCCAACGTTTTAAGAGTACAACCTCCGTTCCACTTATGAGAAACAGTTGGTTCATTTAACATAGTAAAAGGCTCAGGCTCAAGGTTGGTGGGGCAAAATTGGTCGAGAAAGATTCAACTTAGTTGGCACATCATTTTCATTAGAAGGCCTAACCAAGTACCTGTAAAGGTACATCTAGCGACCAAACTGGCCAAATCCACCTGATATGTTGATTAAGCAAGTCCGCTGGTGCCATTTGCCTTATGTGCAAACAGAGGCAGAAATCAGGCGGCTAGAATCATGAAACTATGTGGAACAGGCAGCATAATCATACCGATTGCGTAGCTAGAACGGTTGGTTCACTTTTGTGGGAATTTCAAATAAATGCTTAAAAATGTGTTGCTGGAAAAGCGCAGCAGGTCAGGCAGCATCAAAGGAGCAGGAGAATCAACATTTCAGGCATAAGCCCTTCTTCAGTAATGGTAAACCAAATTTTGTAGCTGGATTAATACCCAATCAGTTATGGGGGGGGGGGGGGGGGGGGGGGAAGAGAAGAAGGAAAGATTGTGGGAAAGAGAACAACACTGTCCTTCACAAAGCTGGACATGAGTTGTGCATACGTACAATTAGATGAGGACTTCCAGAAGTATGCTACAATATCATAAGGATTTGACCCATATACGAGAGTGCCTTTTGGGGTATTATCAGCCTGTACCATTTTCTAGCTGACAATAGAGAATATTTAACAAAGTCTACTTCAGGTTGCTGTTTATCTGGATGACATGCTAATAATCAAGAAGACCAACAAAGAGCGTGCTTAAATGTTTCTCCAAGGCTGGTATTCACCTTAAGAAGGAGAAATGTGTGTTCTAGGCACTCCAAGGGACCTATCTGGGTTACAGAGTTCACAAGACCAGGTTACATGCTTTGGAACATAAAGTGAGAAGGAATCAAAAGGTATCTATGCTCACATCTGTACTGGAGCTTCGGTCTTTCCCATGGTCATTATCCCCTTCAGTAGCTGCAATCAGTTACCTGAACGTGCGCCTTAAATAATAAACTTTATAAGCTGCTATTCAACCCATGGACCAGGGTACAATGAGAGAGGTTGGGTTTGGAGGTAGAAATATCACCTCTATGTTTTCAGAAAGCTCATTCTCTCAGTGTCTGCATGGGTTTCCCCCAGGTGCTCTGGTTTCCCCCTACAATCCAAAGATGTGCAGGTTAGGTGCATTAGTCAGGGGTAAATGTAGGGGAATGGATCTGGGTGGGTTCCTGAGGGTCAGTGTGGGCTTGTTGGGCCAAATGGCCTGTTTCCACACTGTAGAGGTTCTATTCTATTCTTCACCAATAGTGGGAGGATGACTTGGTGCATTGTCTAGAATGAGGAGAATCTTGAAATCCAAAACATTTTTTTCCTCCTGTAATAATTTCTAAAAACATCCTTGAAAACATCATCAGTAAGGTCAGAAAACATTTGCCCCATCATCCAATCTCTTTTGCTTGACCTGAAGTAAACACCTAGAGTGGACTTAAGGCTCGCAGGTTGGCACAGTGGTACGCCACTAAAGGCTTAAGCTTCAAGTCTCCATTAGCATTGCCACCCAACAGTCATATGATCCTTTGCCACCTTAAAACCTCCAGTGTGCACTCATTCTTCAAAACATAGGTTCTGGGTGGCATTCGCTTCCAGTATAAAACTTGTCTCGCCCAAATTGAAGATTTGATCTAAGGTGCATCCTTCCTCCTCAGAACAACTTTTTCCTTGCCTGTACTGGCAGCTTCTCCACAAAACTTTACATTATGTGAAGCATAGTGGTTCTTAAATCCAGCAAATTAGTCACTCCTACCACTGAAGGCAGGTAGATCTGCAGGATTTTCAGCTTTTTTCCTTAGGCCCTCAAATTGATAATTTGGAGATAACTTTGTACACCTCAGTCCAACAATGGTAAGAATCACAACACCAAGTTATAGTCCAACAGGTTTAATTGGAGGCACACAGCTTTTGGAGTGCTGATGAAGGAGCGGCGTTCCGAAAGCTAGTGTGCTTCCAATTAAACCTGCTGGACTATAACCTGGTGTTGTAGGATTCATAAATTGATAAGGCTTTGTTTTATGGTGAAAAAGGTGGTTCCCAAATTGCTTTCTTGATTGATCTTCTATTCACACATTTAGAAGCTGCACTATCTCAAATTCCTTTGATTTGGAGATGCTGGTGTTGGATTGGGTTGCACACAGTTAAAAATCACACACCAGGTTATAGTCCAACAGGTTTATTTGGAAACACTAGCTTTGTTTGTGATCTCAAACTTGTGAGCACTTAGCTTTGTTCCAGCAATGCAGCTTGCTTTAATTCTTTCTGTATTGTCTCTAATTGTGCATAGTGTAGACTCCTTTATTCCTCTTGCACAGAATATTCTATGCTCTTCATTATACTGAAAACACTTTATAACATGCAGCCTCTGTTCAAGTGCAATAGCCTCCTTTACAGTCACTACCTGTGATTTGTTCACCTGAATGCTTCCGGTCAACATTCTTGCAACTGTATATCTAAAAAGCATTAATTCTATTTTGGCATTCAGATTTTTGAGATATTAAAGCCAAGTTTGAAAAAGCAGAGGCTGGGGTGAAACAGAAGCAAAAAGGCAAGGAGCCCCCCAAAAAACTCTTAATTCATTCCAAGCTCCAGAACTATTACTCTTGCCTCTGGTGGATGCTCAGTAAAACCAGTCTTGGAACAAGCTTTTGCTGGCTGTTGCCAGTCCCTTTAATAGGACTCTCAAATTATTGGTACGAAGGAGTGTTCCATCCAGAGACTAGGAAGAACATGGAAATTTCTCTCATAGACAATGCTCAAGATGAATAGTATCAATACATTGAAACACAAGGGACAAAAGGAATAGAAAGATAAAGCAAGGTGAGAAGAGGAGTGATGGGAGAAGGATTGAGGGGAGCGGAAACAGCAGTGCAAAACAGATGGGCCAGATGTCCTTCTGTAATGCTAATTCTATGTAATACACCTTAATAAAGTGGAAATACACAGCAAGTCCAACAGGTCTCAAAGAGAAACAGTGAATTACCTTTTCAGATGTCAAGTGATCTCTTGGACCAGTTTTCTGACATCTTTTAATGAGTGACAGATTCACATGTTGCAACATTGGCCGATACCTCTTCAGTTGAAATACACTAGACATTATTAGAAAGCATCATTTTCCCAGCTACCATCAGTTCTGAAGGGTCATTAGACCCAAAATGTTAACCTGCTGAGATTTTCCAGCATCTGTAGTTCTTTTGGCTTTTTGCACATATATTAGTCCTGTATTCCCTCAACAGCATAAAGTGTTGATCCAATTGTGAGAGTTTTTAAGATCATTAAATGATTCAATAGCTATTTCACATACTGGTGGTTTGACGGAAGTGCTGGGGACCCACGGCCTCGGTCATACTCTGACCAATAAAGGAAAGCATACCAAACGCCACCTTCACTATCCTATCTACCTGCGACTCCACTTTCAAGGAGCTATGAACCTGCACTCCAAGGGAACACTCCCTAGGACCTTACCATTAAGTGTATAAGTCCTGCAAAGATTTGGTTTCCCAAAATGCAGCACCTCACATTTATCTGAATTAAACTCCATCTGCTAATTATCAGCCCATTGGCCCATTTGATCCAGGTCCTGTTGAAATCAGAGGAAACCTTCTGGAGGGTGATCTCAGAGTGAGAGGATCAAACTTGAAAATTAGATAGTCTAAATAGAAGTGACATCAGGATGCACCTTCACATGGAGACAGGGGTTTAGTGGGAAAATAGATCTAAAACAGAAAAAAAAAAGTTAGAGGCCAGAGGTCAATTGGAAACTGTAGAAGTGATCAATGGATTGTTAGATTAAGAGTACTAAGGTTGGAGAGACCAAGAAAAATAGATTTCAAAAAGGTACAGATCAGCCATGATCTACCTGAATAGTGAAACAGGTAGAACGGCCTGACTGATTTCTTCCACTTCCTGGGTTTCACACAGAGGAGCTGAATGTGTCTTATATTAAAACCAAATCTCGCAGTTAGTAAAAAAAAAAGACAGAAAAACAGGAAGTGGTGCTCAGAATTCAGCCTGAGAAGTGAAAGGAAAAAAGTACAAAGCGGCTGGTGCTGGTATAACATTGTGCAATTAACTGCCCCGCCCACCATCAGACTAGACTCTTTGACCAGCAACTGCAAAGAAAGCATATTTATTTTCATACCAGGTTTCATAACACAGGATACTTTCAAACACTTTCCAGTTTCTCCAGGGAGAGCTCCCTTGTTCTGCTTTGAAAGAAAGAGTTACCATGACACCTTTCATATCCACTGAAGGGGCAAATGGTTTAATTTCATCAAAAAAGATGGCACCTCTGGCACAGCAACATTCCATAACTCCATCCCCTCCAGCAATGTTGTTCAGGAGTCTTTGGAGTGTCATCTTGTTGTGTACAAAAGAATTGCCATCCATTTTGCTATCATAAGTAACCAAATGTTTGGAGGTAGTCCAAGATGGAGACAGATATCTATTAACTGCACGTTGTGTCTTGCCTACAGTTTTACCCTTTGAGCCCTATGCAACTCACTGGCCAATAGGGTGGAGGGGAATAAAGCATATACCTGATCGATGCAAGGACCACATGGCTACTGACAATTCAGGAACATACAACAGTGGCAATATCAAACATGTAACAAAAAAACTTTAATGAAAAATTCTTCAAAATATTCTTTTAAAACAAAGGATATTAAGTAATAATAGATGTCAGCTGCAACAGATTATTACGCAGACATAATTTAAAGTATACATTTAAGTTTCCTTTCTGAAGCGGTTTTTGCCCCTACACCTGCTTGCCACTGGCGCTGAGCTGGTTGAGGTGGGATGGGATGTCATGTCACAGATTTTCACAGCTAGAGCCTGAGGCTCAATGAACACAAGATCCCTGCTCAAAGCAGATGGCACATCAGTTTGTGCTTCTCCCACCCCCAAAGCTTCTCCACTTCTGCTGGGGTAAACATCTCTTCCGATCCCCCATTCCCATCATCCCTTATCCCACAACATATGAATCAGCCAATCAACTGGAAGGGACCATAAGCTCAGGGATGGAGTGCTGGAAAAATGTCCTGCCATGTAGCAATGTCACATACCAGGGATGGAGACAGGTTTACACTCTAAAAGCCAAGCAGAGAGCAGGAAACATGAACAATGTGTACATCCACCTATCCCAAAGAGGCAGTAATATTTTGGGGGGGGGGGGGGGGTGTCAGAGAAGTCGTATCCTATTTAAGCAAGCATGTAGGTATTTCCTTTTTATAAAGTACTGGGATGCACTTTTGACGTGATAAATAAAATTGTGCTTCTGCTTGATCTGCACAAGGGATACAGGAAAAGCAGGATGGTTCACTTAAGAGCTGGGCATTTTTGTTCCTTTCAAACACATTTACCCCCTTATTCCTGAGCACATCCACTCCAACCTCCTCACTGTGCAAAGCTGAGATGAGACACAGTTCATAGCAAGGAACAGATTACAAGAGGCGGCTGCAGAAATTTCAGCAAAAAAAACTCTAATGCTTAACATACTCTTTTGAACATAAAAAGCAGCACAAAGTCAGTCAGCATGGGAAAGAGCAAGTAGAGCTCAACAACTTGGCCAGGTTCACTGTATTGAAAACTTTACTGGAAAATGTTATAATTCCTTTCACAATGCTGACTTCCCTTTTGTGCATTCCCAAGTGTTCTCCATTTTAAACTCCAATTTCTCCAGGTTATTTTCAAAATATTTAAGATAAAACAATATAGAACACTTGATGTATGAACAAAACATTCGGGTAACGAGGAAGAAAATTTAGCAGAATGCCAATTTCCCAGTAGCTAGGCTCTTTTTAATCCCCAGAATCCACCCTTCCTCAAAGCAGCTCTACTGACACTCCTTTCAGGGAAGCAAATAAATAGATTAACACTTAGCAACACATTGGGATTGCCAAGTGGTTTGGTGCCTTGCTTCCAAAATGTCTACCATAGAGCAATCAAGCTGGAAAGACTATTTTGGAAACGTGTGCCTGCTGAGATCTAGGAATGAAATCAAACCATACAATTACACAATACAGCTCTTTAGTATCTGATGAAAATGGGTTGTTTTGGTAGTGATAAGGTGTCAGCCCACAAGGATCAAGAGGTGCAAGACCTTTTAAGAGCTATTGTATCCTACAATGTCACAAGAATGACCCAGTCCGTCTTTTCTCACATCTAACACACAACCTACAACATGTCTCAAGGAGGCTTCCGACTGCTGAAGAACCCAGTACATCACTTGCAGGGCCACAATTCCACCACACAATTTCTGAACTCTCACCTAATATTTTACTGGGTGATATTTCTACTGCAGGTTCTAGTTATTGGAGCAGAACGTACAAGAGCTAATTTCAATTTGTTGTTTTTGCGGTAACTCAGTTGAGCCTCAAAGCCTAAACATGTCCTCATTAATAAATTGAGGCAGGAGCATGATTGCTACTGTGCTCAAATAACATCACGTCTTCCAGCATTAGGGGTGACACTTGGAGCTAAAGTCTTGCCTGCTTATCCACTCTCAGAATTCCCAAATGACAATAGAGGGGGAGAGGGAGAGTAGAAAATAAAAAAAGGATAATGCCTTGCATCAATATCTAAAACTACTGTGAGCCAAGATCACCAATGCACATCAACACAGGTGATGTTCCCACCAATTTCAGAATCCAAACCATGGCATCCTCTGGGAGGGTGAGGGGTGAGCAAGTGGAGTGTTGAAGAGATCTTCATAAGTTATAAACCCTCCCATTCACTCACACACCTTCTGGGGCATTAAACACTAACAACCACATCAGCCTGTGTTTCCTCTCAAAACAAAATATAAACATAACCAGTATGGAGGGCAGGGACAAGCAAGAATGGGGTTGGAGGGGTCAGTCATCTATGCATATTATTTCCCCGGTCTTTTCTTTCTTTTCCAAATTCACTCCGTCCTTGCTGCTTTCTTTTTTCTCTAAGACAGAAGGGCCGTTGGATGCTGAAAAAGAGAGAGGGGAAAAAGACAGATCATTCAAGCTGTAACTAATCATATCTGATTGACAGGACATTTCTGAAGAACTGTTGGTATTCTCCAGCAGATAATTTCCAATTGCACCAACCACCCAAATATTCTCACGAGCTTCCACATTCTTACTTTAAAGCCGGCTATGTAAATGTGATTCCCTGTCCTTCAACAGTTCTAGTTAATCTCCAACTGAGTTCAGTTCTGGGCCCGCCTACCTCAGCTAGAAGGGCATCAACCTTGGAGGAGATGGAGGAAAATAGATTCAGAAAAATTATAAAGGAACTTAGTCTTAAAATTGTGAGTACAGCTTTTTTTTTTTAGAAAAACAAATGCTTTCATGAAATGTGACAGCACTGCTGGCGGGTCACTGTTTATTCCCAATCTTCAATGGTCATCGAGATGGTGGTGATAAGCTGCCATCTTGACCTGCTGTTTCTCTGGTAAACCTACACCGGTGTAATTATAAAAGGAGTTGCACAGGTTGAATCTGTATACTTTAATCATTTTAAAACACACTAATCGGATGAAAGGATTTGACAAGTGGAGCTATTTTCTCTGGAGGTGGGGTCCAAAACTGAGGCAACTTCAGGATGCATTTCCTTACTGGGCAGAGGATGTGGAAACCTAGAACATTATACCATTAAACACTGTTGAAACCAGAGTTGTAGGTGGTGTGAGGAAACCTATATTTATTTAATATGCAGAGCAAGCCAGCCATTTCTAAATTTTGTTAGATAGCAACATTAACATTCAATTCTGCCCAGCATCAGAAGAGGGGCCCATTGCAAGATTTACACTCAACAGTTCAAAAGATTAGAGATACAGATACTAAAGATCAGAAAGTCTAAGAGACTGAATAGATCCAATTTTAGAAGTGATGATTTTTTAAGCTATACTGCAGAGAAGGCAATTGACCTATACAGGCTAGTGAGTCAAGTTCCAAGAACAGCTTGATAATGCTGTGCTGTTAGAACTCTGGCCAAAGTTCTAGCAGTTATTAGTCAGTTAGGTGTTGCAGTCAGGGCTAAGCACACAAGAGATTGGATACCTGAATGGGTCAGTACAGCTGGAGAGTGGAGGTTGAAAAGGCATAAGCAGTGTTTGTTTGATAGAGCTGAGCAAGAGGATAGTGCATGAACTAGTGCAAACACAAGGTTAGATCTGGCCTGGTGAAGTCAGCTGCTGGCAAAAGCTGGAACTGTGACTCTGGATAAGTACTCAATTACATGTTTCAGAGTCCAGGTATGCATGGACCCAAGAAAGGACAGCAGCTGACCACAGCAGAAGTTGTAGTTTTTGAAAGGGGGTTTCAAGGCAGATAAAAAAGAGAAAATTGTAATCCCTTGAAATTTAATGAGATTTGATGCCATTAATGTCTGGAAGTGGGACAGGGGATGTTGTTGTGGCATTGGTCTTGATTACATTTACTATTTGATGTGCAAGGTGGGCTATTTTGCCATATGAATTAGGAGATGGGTTTTCCTGTTAAATTACTACTAAGGATAAGGGGTAGATCATAACTTGGCTGGCATGAAGGAGTTGGATCGAAGGGTTGCTTTCATGCTGTACACCTATATTACCCATTCGAGATTACCATTTTCACATGTTAATTCTGGGCATTGAAAATAAGTTAGAGAATGATTGTAGATTCTATACTTCTCTAACTTGTAAAGTCTTGTTTGTTCAAAACCACAAATTATGCCTTCATTCTCTTCGTAAATCCATGGAATTTGTTTCTTTGGTCTCTAGACAGATCATAAAGTTGGTGGCCTGGTCATACTGGGGGCTAATGCACATTTCAAATGTGAGATGGTTACAGTTCTGTTGGCTAAAGGGATCAAGACAACAACTCCATCTATTCACCTTGGATCCATGGCACAGATCTGCCATGATTTAATGAAATGTTGGAAAAGGCATCAGGGCTGAATGGCTTCCTCTTGTTACGATAGCTGGGACACTGCTGGCAGGCTGCCACTTCCTAATGCCTACTGATATGATGAGCGGGTGATTCACATTGACCCTGGGCCACATCAAAGACCATCAAGAGAGTCTTCTGAAGCAATGGTAAGGCTGTGCTCAGACTGGGAAAACCTAGTGAATCTCCAGCTTAGCTTTCAGTGATGGATACTCGGTCCAGACTGAGAATAAGGAGGTGGAAGACTTACTACGGACAAATAAGTTGACTGAAAGCACCAATTTCCTGCCCCTGTCAACACAGATGAATAATGGTGAATGGAAAATACACTAGCATAACAAGCAATTTAAACAAGTTGATACACTTAAACAGCTGAAACTTTGCAACAGTTACATATATCAAACTGCATGAGCAATGAAATTACTGCACAGAAACAGGCCAATCAGCCCAATCTGGTGTTTTTGCTCTACAAGCCTCTTCCCACCCACTCATTTCTCCAATCAGTAAATCCTCCTATTCCCCTCTCCCTTATACTTAACCAGCTTCCCCCCCTTCAATGCATCAATTCTGTTCACATGCAGGTGAAGTGAACTAGTTTCACATTCACCTCACCTGCTCTCCAGAATTCCCGAATGGATTTATTAGGGACTGTGATGTTGATGGTCTCAAGTTCTGGCTTACCCACCCCCACAAAGTCAAAATATTTTCTCTACCCCAGACTATCAAAACACCCCATCATTTAAAAGAGGTCTCCATTAGGTCATCCCTCTTTTCTAGAAGAATGAGGCTTCTCCGAGTCAATCTTTCCTGACTACTGCAATCCCTCCATTCTCATGTCCTCGTTGTAGAAAATACAAAAAGTAAATTAGAATGTCTTTATAACTTCAAAATTGTCTCAAGTGCAGTCTGGAACTGCTATGGAAATGATATCAATTTCCTTGCTTTTTAATTCTATTCCTCTGTTGCATTACAATGAGAAGCTGCACCCCACATCTTGCTCCTCTGGCCCATTCAACATCATTTTGAGCGAGTACATGGCCTTACCATACTTTGTAAAATGAGTCATCACCTACTAATCTGGCCATTTACACAAATTCTCTAAATTTATTCATGTCATTATTGTGTTGCAGTCTTCCTCAGTTACCAATAATCCCAACCTCCCTCCCCTCCAAATTACGTCATTATTCAGTATTGCATGGGCAACTGAAGTTTAAGGGTCTGGTGTGCAAACAGTTACTTGGTTGTAGAGGGGTGGAGCATGTTTCTGCTGACATCTGTTGGTTATCAGGACAGAATCTCAAAAATACTACATTTCAAAGGGTCACTTGACCCAAAACGTTAACTGATTTCTCTCCACAGATGATGCCAGGCCTACTGAGCTTTTCCAGCAATTTGTATTTTTTATTTTACAGCATCCACAGTTTTCTCAGGTTTTATTCCACCAATACACTTCAAAACTACTTAATGAAGTATACACATAGCAGGTTAACATTACCACAGGAAACTAGGCCATATTTTCCAACTGCTTTATTTTAAAAATCCTGTACCTGTTACAACCTAGAGCTCAGGATTTTATGACCCTTGTTAAACAAAGAATATTGAACAGTACAGCACAGGAACATGCCCATCAACACTGACTAAGATGCCATTCTAAACGAATCCCATCTGGCTGCACATAGAATGGAGGGATATGCACTGGCTGTTCATGTGGCTAAATGCAGATTTAAACTTTGCTAATGTATCTATTTCTGCTACCTCCACTGGCTGCATGTTCTAAGCATCTACCATTCAGAGTTGAAAAAAGAACAACATTTTTTCTCATCTCCTTTAAACACTCCCCCTTGCACCCAAAACACATAGCCCATAGTATTTGACATTTCCACACTGGGAAAGAGACTCCAACTATCCAACCTTCTCATAACTTCTCCATTTCTATCAGGTTACCCCTCAGCCTCTGATGTTTTAGCAAAAACAATCCAAGTTTGTCCAATATCTCATTGTAGCCAATACAATCCAATTTACATAACATCCGGTAAATCTCTTCTGCTCACTCTCCAAAGCCTACACAGTTTCTGGTCAGAATGGCACACAATATTCAAATTGTTGCCCAAAGTCCAATGCAGCTGCAACATGACCTTCCAACTTTTAAACTCAGTACTCTGACCAACAAAGGTTATACATCACCTTTACCACCTTAAGGAAACAATGGGCCCAAGATTTCTGTGCATATTAAAGCTCCCAACGGTCCTGTCATTTACTGTATGCTTTCCTCTTGCAACACCCAAAATGCACAACCTCAGAAACTCCACCTATTTCATGGCCTAACTTTCCAGCTGATCTATATCTCACGGTATCCTTTGACAATCTTCCTCAATATCCACAACTCTGCCAATTTTCATGTTGTCTGTTAATTTTCATTGATATCATTTGTATATATTATTAGGTCCTAGCTGAACAGCACTAGTCACAGACCCTTTGTGTCCTATGATCAAACCAAATTCGTATCAAACTTACCAACTCATCATGGATCCCATGCAATTTAATGTCTGAACCAATTTACCATGACAGATCAGGTGATAGTACCTGATGAAGGAGCGACACTCCAAAAGCTAGTGTGCTTCCAATTAAACCTGTTGGACTATAACCTGGTGTTGTGTGATTTTGAACTTTGTACCCTGTCTATACCCTTCATGATTTTATCAACCTCAATCAGGTCGCCCCTCAATCTCCTTTCTTCTAATGAAAACAATCCTAACCTCCTCAACATCTTGTCATAGCTAGCACCTTCCATACCAGGCAACATCCTCGTAAACCTTCTCTACACCCTCTCCAAAGTGTCCACATCCTTTTGGTAACGTGACGCCCAGAACTGTACACAGTATTCTAAATGTGGTCGAACCAATGTCTTGTAAATTTTAAGATGACTTGCCAACCCTTATACTCAATAGGACATTCCTGAAGAAGGGCTTATGCCCGAAATGTCGATTCTCCTGTTCTCTGGATGCTGTCTGACCTGCAGCGCTTTTCCAGCAACACATTTTCAGCTTATACTCAATACCCCGTCCGATGAAGGCAAGCATACTATATGCCTTCTTGACCACTTTATCCACCTGTGCAGCAACCTTCAGCGTACAAAGGACCTGCACTCCTAAATCTCTCTACCTATCAACTTTTCCCAAGGCTCTTCCGTTCATTGTATAATTCACTCAAGAATTAGTCTTGCCTAAATGCATCACTTCACATTCGTCTGGATTGAAATCCATCTGCCACTTCCCTGCCCAACTCTCCAGTCTATCTATATACTCCTGTATTCTCTGACAGTTCCTTATGCTTTCTGCTACTCTACCAATCTTCATGTCATCTGCAAACTTGCTGATTAAACCAACAGTGCCCTCTTGCAGATCATTTATGTATATTACAAACAACAGTGGCCCCAACACTGTTCCCTGTGGAACACCACTGGTCACTTTTCTCCATTTCGAGAAACTCCCTTCAACTACTTCTGTCTCCTGTTGCTCAACCAGTTCTTTATCCACCTGCTAGAACACCCTGCACATCATGTGACTTCACTTTCTCCATTAGTCTACCATGGGGAACCTGATCAAACACCTTACTAAAGTCCGTGTATATATCATCAACAGCCCTTCCTTCATCTATCAACTTGGTCACTTCCTCAAAAGAACTCTATTAAATTGGTAAGGTATGATCTCCCCCACACAAAACCATATTGCCTGTCACTGATAAGCCCTATCCTTTCTAAATATAAGGAGATCCTATCCCTCAGTATCCTCTCCAGCAACTTTCCCGCCACCGATGTCAGGCTCACTGGTCTGTAGTTACCCGGAATATCCCTACTACCCTTCTTGTACAGGGGGCAACATGAGCAAACGTCCAGTCATCTGGCACCTCACCTGTATTTAAGGATGCCACAAAGCTATTTCATGACCCCTTTTAGCTCACTTGACTCCAAGTTTAAGACTTGTCCTACTCTTCCAATATTCCTCCATTACCCTACCCTCAAATGACCATCTAAGCTCAATAAAAAGGTCTTCTTCTCAAGCATAATCAAGTACTATTCTACCAAATTACTTTTAATTCTGAACTCTTGTATATCCCGGCCTTCCAATGTTCTACCTCTCAGCCACGTTGACTGTAAACTCTAAATTTCTACCTTAAAACTCTCCTTTTCTGTAAGTCTCTCCATGTTTGGACATTCCTCAGAAGGTACCTCCTTGAACAAGTCATTGCACGGCATATGGTGCAGGACTGTCAGTCCCTGGTATTCTTTCCCCCAGAAAATATTGAAGCAGGATCACTGAATTTATTCTAGACAGTTAGATAAATTTGCATCATAGAGTTGTACAGCATGGAAACAGATCCTTTGGTCCAACTTGCCAATGCCAACCAGATATCCTAAATTGATGTGGTCCCATTTACCATCATTTGGCCCATACCCTTCTAAACTCTTCCTACTCATATACCCATCCAGATGCCTTTTCAATATTGCAATTGTACCAGCCTCCTCCATCTCCTCTGGCAGCTCATTCTATACACGCACCACCCTCTGTGAAAATGTTTGCCCTTATAGGTCCCTTTTAAATCTTGCCCCTCTCATCTTAACTTACGTCCTCTATTTTTGAACTCACCACTCTGGGGAAAAATACCTTGGCTATTCACCCTATCCATGCCCCTGATGATTTTATAAATCACTATTAAAAAAAGTCATCCTTCAGCCTCCAATATTTCAGGGAAAATAGTCTGAGCCCATTCATCCTCTCACTTTAGTTCAAACACTCCAATCCCAGCAACATCCTTGTAAATTTATTTTTGGAACTCTTGCAAGTTTAACATCTGTCCTATAGCAGAGAGAGGCCAGAATTGAACACCGTATTCCAAAAGTGGCCTAACCAATGTCCTGTACAGCCACATGAACATCCCAACTCTCATACTCAAATGTACATACAAAGGAGTTAACAATCTGGGTTGAGTTGGAACCCCATCAAATGGGATTGAAACCATAACCACGTCACCCTTATTAATTTTTTTGAATGACAGAACAGGCTCAATAGGGCCTGAGCCTTCTTCTAGGTCCCAAGTTCCTGTTTCAAACTTTTGTTTGATAATGTCCCTGTGAGCCACCTTGGGATTCTCTTTTCTCCATTAAAGAGTTTGGTTTACTAAGCTTGAAACAGGTTTAATGATCTTTATGACATACAATTAGAGTTCTAATTGTATTTGCTCACCTGTTATTGAAATCAACGTTTATACCTTTATAATCTATACAATCCTTTTGTAATTCAGCCATCTGTCGATACCAACAGCACTGACTGAACACCCAAGGCTGCACCTCGCCAGTATTATGACAGGTATGATAGCACATTACAGATACCATAAAGAATAACACAGCAAGGTTGTAGGCAATTCGATCCATTGCGCTTTTTTTTGTAAGCAACCTATTTAACTAGACCTGCTCCCACACTCTCATCTCTTTCCCAATAGCCCAGTAAACCTCTCACCATCTGGCCAAAATGAAGTGTCCCCTGGTAACTGACCCTCCCTCCAATAGAAAGAGTTGCTGCATGTTGTTCCAATGCTTTAGAACCAAGCTAATGACACTGGAAGATAGCATTGCTCCTGATCTGCTTATCCAGCTGAAATATCTACTTGTGTATACATGTACTTGTTAACAGCATTTACTGAGAACAGAAATAAAAATCGGAGTTCATAGTAGAGAAGATGGTTTCTGTGGTATCAGTGGCTCTGCTGACAATACCGCCACATTCTCAGCTCACTTGCAGCCTCTAGTGAGGATTGGTGGGAATGAATTGTTAGGTAAAGCAGTACTCAATGACTATTCAGTATTCATTCTTGCTCAGGTTAATGAACTCACTGGTGGTTTCAATGAATGATATTCAATTGGCAGTGAGCTAGATTAGATTAGATTAGATTACATTACATTACATTACAGTGTGGAAACAGGCCCTTCGACCCAACAAGTCCACACCGACCCGCCAAAGCGCAACCCACCCATACCCCTACATTTACCCCTTACCTAACACTACAGGCAATTTAGCATGGCCAATTCACCTGACCTGCACATCTTTGGACTGTGGGAGGAAACCGGAGCACCTGGAGGAAACCCACGCAGACACGGGGAGAACGTGCAAACTCCACACAGACAGTCGCCTGAGTCGGGAATTGAACCCGGGTCTCTGGCGCTGTGAGGCAGCAGTGCTAACCACTGTGCCATCCACGTTTCAATCTGGAATGCCATATTACCAATGCTTGAAAATGCCCCAAAAAGCAAGGTCAAGTTTAATCCACCGGAGATGGACCACTGGTTAGCAGCACCAATTGTTTCCTCATTCTCCTCAGCACCTTCCCTCCATTTCTACATGGATAGGAAAGCTTTACTGGCACCAACACAAGTTGTTGCTCTACTTCAGAATCTAGACAACATCAGAAGGTTACGCATCCTACAGCACTGTCCTGACATAACAGCAGGAAGATGTAGAGAACGATGAAGAGTGGGAAGCCTGATAATTTATTCTTGACTCCAGGAATAACCTGCCCTGGTGTCCATGCCAAGATATCACTGCAGAAAAACAACTTAAATGTAACAATTGAACTTCAATTGTTGAAGAGCAACTACTTCTAAGACAAATACAAAGTGCTGTCAAGATTCTGAATTATCCAGATATGTCCATAATAAAACAGTTAAGAACTGCTTCTAACAACAATACTCATCATTTAAACTTCATACAATCCAGAGTGAAATGTTGACTATTAAACTAATCATAACTACTTCTGTGTGTACAGAAGTTAACAATTAATACTGCAAATATTCACAATTACCATCATGTAGATGATGTTCCTTAACTCATTAAATAGAGGCACTGGTTTAATAAGTCACCCAAACACATGATGCACAATTTAATTTCAAACCTAAAACTTATGAGTCAATAATCACTACAATTTTAATACATGGTATGACACTGTTCAAAATTCTGCTTCAGTGCAGTGAAAGGTATGACAGAAAGCATGCAAAGTTGATGAATGGAGATAACTCCAGAGCTATTAAATCTGGGACATGCATATGGTGAAGCACGTTCGGAAGCTGTCCCACAGACAAGAACAAGTGAATGAACGAATGATAGAGTGCAAACAGGAAAAATGGATAGAACTCTCACCAGCAGAACTCATGAAGGAAGTCATGAAAATTAATGTGGTTTGGATAACTTATTGGACAGAAATTTCGATCCAAAAATCGCTCAGCAGGAACAAGACAGCTGATTAATGCACTAATTTTAATAAACTCTGCACTAGAAAATAGTTACACAACTCCTAGTCAGAAACGAGGTCATCAAATGCTAAGAGGTACGAGTTAATCCAAGCAGCCAGCCTCTAGTGATACTATCACAGGCAAACAACAGTCTGATTCTGTAGATTGAGAGAATTTAATATTTTGGGGAAAGCAGATTGAAAAAAAACCAGCTCAGCAGGGAAACTGATAATCTATACAGGGAACTCTTGAGCATAGCTAATGTAGGTTTCAAGTACAGGGTTGGCTCCACTTATGGGCAACACACAAATAAGGGTCCAAGAGAGGCCTGCCGCAGTTGACTATGCTTACCTCACTCTAATGTTATACCATGCAATGGAATAACTGAAGGTATAGGAAGAAATAAAGGGAATGTTTTCTATATTTGGCACAGGGGCTAGGTGGGAACTCTGGAGTTCTCCTCCCTTGAAAAAATGCACTTGCAACTTCTCCCTGGTACTTGAGCATGGGAAAGGAATTGTCAGGTTGTTCTATTGAGGGGGAGCATCAGAAAGGATAATCATGCTTTCTAGAGATTAGGATGCGACCTTGCCTAATCCAGGTGCT
Organism: Chiloscyllium plagiosum; assembly: GCF_037043375.1. Lineage (NCBI taxonomy): Eukaryota > Metazoa > Chordata > Chondrichthyes > Orectolobiformes > Hemiscylliidae > Chiloscyllium > Chiloscyllium plagiosum. Next base: position 21,101,906 of record NW_028270182.1, read on the forward strand.
TGGAGTTACATTACAGAGATATGGCTGCCATTTCAGCTATAATTGCTCCAACTGGACAACAATCAGTTAACCATGCTGCGAAAAAATCCAAAATGTAGGACTTTGTTGGTCCATATTACCCACTCATTTAACCATTTGAGTGGTTGAGAGAAATGTCATAATCAACCAGTCAAAAAGATCCTGATGGTAATAGTCCCTCCCTTCAGAGCTTCTGAACATGCACAACAGATGTGATGAGACACAGACACAGTTTCAAAGCATCAGCCTTCACAAGAAATAAGACATAAATAGAGAGTGGGATGATAATTGATGCTGCACCTGCGGCTCCCAGCGTGTTAGTAGGAAGTTTGTCGTTACTGAAAGAGATGGGCCTCTGGGTGGGAGGCTGCAGAAAAGGCTGTGGGAGGATGAGGTGGCCCTGGCTTGTGAGTGCTCCAGAAACGGGATGTTGAAAGCTCACTGGTGGGGGGAGCTGTACAGGATCTTGTACAGAATAGAAAGAAGGGGGCATGAGAGGCAGGAGGGAGGGGAGGAGGGAACAGAAGCAGGGCGGGCAGGACAGGAGAGAGAAAAAAGGAAAAACAACCCTTTCGTTAGTTCAAATATCAAGCTGTTGGAATAGACAAAACTCTAAAACATTTAAACACAGCAGACAGAGTTTACCTGGCATCAATAGACCTCTCCCCTCACCACTCAGTGAATGATATGTCCATTGTGGTGTGTATCAACAAACAGCAGCTGGACTTTGGCATTCAGCCGTGAAGGGCAACACCCATGTTTTCCACTCATACTCACTTTCCTTTCAGAGCAGCTTTGGAGGCATTTTCCACATCTTTTCCACATCTCCCTGGCTGTCCCCAGGTGAGATCACACTCTGTATGTGATAACTAGTGGTCAGGAAATGCTGGTCTAGCTTCAATATGCAGAATCGAAATAAATGCTATTCCCTCATTTCCCAAGAGAGCAAATTCCTAGTATTCATGTTGCCTTTGGGCAGCATTAGAAAAAGTGTTACTTTATTTGCCTGATTCATTGTAACGGATTTGTACTGGCAGAATGAAAGATGATGAAACACAAAGGGATGCACACCACAAGGACCTTGAGGTCTGGAGTACTGAGGAGCACTGATCTGTTTGCACTGCTCAAAAGGACAATGCCATACCCAAGGGACAGGCGAATGGGCAGGAGGCTGGTTGGTGATTAAGAACACCAGAGTGAGCATGTATAAGAAAGTTTTTACACCTAGTTGCTTTTTTCTTTCATTACCATTGACAACCTCTTAAATCGGCCTCTATGCCATTTGCTCCCATTAGCCCTCCTACGTCACTGTCAAACATATATAAAACATGAAAAAATTTCCGACACATTTCAACTCAAAACATTGTTCCCCACTCAACAAATGTTGCCAAATCCGTTGAGGTTCTCCAGCATTTTGTCTGTTTCTCAATCTTTTCATTCAGGAACTGTGAGACGTTCCAGCTAACTCACCAAGATAGCAGAGATGAACAACTGTAACTGGGTTTTTGACACTATGGGGAAGGAACAGAGCTAAAATATTACAGAGCTATTACCTCATTTGACAAGAGCTGATTTACCTCAAGAGATTTCTGAAAAGTATGTTGCCTCTGGACAAGATGGGCCAAATGGCCCCCTTCTGAGCTAAATCATTTTTATGGTTTCTACATGAGGGGATTTCACAAGAAAAAAGGGCTGTATCCTCAGTCCCCCAAAATCAGTTACCTCAGGTTCACCGATAGTACATCAGCACAGTTGTAGGCAGGCTGGTTAGCTGTTTATGGGGCTCCCTGCATTGTTGACATTTATACCATGGACTCCTCACACTAGCATAATAAAAGCAGATTAGCTGTGGTGACATTAATTCATTTCCCTTCTGTACTGTGTTAAGGGTTTAAAAAAAAAAAAGGGTCGTGGCTCATTCATCATGGCTATTACTGGCCCTTCAACAGTAGTGAGCACTCCCCCCCCCGCACCCATAACTGCAGTGATGACATTCCTGTCTTTGGGTCAGATGAAGAAGAGTCCAAGTATCTTCCAATTTTCTAGTGAGTGGTCCCAGTTTCTCTGGATTGCAATTCTAGACTTACACCCAGAGATGTGGTTATCCCTCCCTTATTGCACGATTATGGCAACCCTCCAGCCTTATAAGAACTAATGCTAATACAGACTAGATTAGAGATGGTTTCTATCCAGACAAAACCATCCCAGTTGTGATCTTTTTGTTTTCTATATTTTTGGCTTATTCCCCGAGGAAACGGTGTAGAGAAATGAGAACAACCACCTGTTAAGGTCCCCTTTGCTTACCCATTGCATTCCTATCCACAATATGGTTAATCAAATTAGAGCTCACAAAATACACATCACTAACCTGTTACAAAGGAGCCACCTGGCACCTGACTGAAATTCATTGGGCCTCCAGGTGTGCTGACAGGAACAGGTGGACCAAAAGAGCCACCATATGCTTGAGATGTTGTATATGGGCCTGGTGGGAAAGCCTGGGAAGCAAAAGCAAATTTCAGATTAAATAACTGCCAGTTACAACCTGAGTAGAGGTCAGATTTCCATCATTCTATAATTGTGCACCAACAGGTACAAGCAGAATTCCACACAACCTGCTCATTAACTGCACAAGCACCAATCTCACAAACACAAACAAGGTCATCTGGGGAGGACTGACTCAATTAGTGTGTTTTTTCAGAAACCAATTAACAAGTAATTAGAAACTAAGATCAAACTTACAAACAAACTTCAATTATTAAAGACACTACCAATGCAAAGATTAAACTATCCGCTACTCAAGCGAAGCTTCCTTGACCATGTCCCCAAACACTCTCAGGACAAGTACAGCATTGAGTTAGATACAAAGTAACCTTCCCTTGACATTCACCCAGTAAGCTGTTGAGCTAAGATGCTGCAGTAGAGTGCCCATTCTGACAAATTAATTGCAGTTTGTAGAATTAAAAACAATGAGAAAAAGACTAATTAATACAAGAAGAAAAAGGTAAGAAATCACTTTTCATAGAATCCCCACAGTGTGGAAGTCCACACAGACCCTCCAAAAAGTAACCCACCCAGACCCATCTCCCACCCTATTACTCGATATTTACCCCTAAACTAATCCAACTAACCTACACACCCCTGAACACTATGAGCAACAGAGCATGGCCAATTCACCCTAATCCGTACATCTTTGGATTGTGGGAGGAAACCCAAGCAGACACAGGGAGAATATAAAAACTCAACACAGGCAGTCAACAGAGGCTGCAATCGAACCTGGGTCTCAGGCACCGTGAGACAGCAATGCTAACCACTGAGCCACCACTAAAAGGAATCAGAAACAACAACTGTCTCATTAAAAACTGAAAGGGAAGTTCACGGAGGTCTGAATTCAAACAAATTGAAGACAGACTGCAGCTTTCAGATGCAGAGCTAAACAAATTATTGGTAATATTGAAAGAATTTTGGGTCTTTGACCTATTTCTTTCACCACTCTTCCCGAGCTGAATATTCCCAGTATCAACAGTTATACTATGAATAGAGGACGTGCTTACAGAGTTGACTATCTTTTTACCCTTGCAAAAAAGGAGCCTAGTGTAGAGACAGGGTGTCATAGTGCACAGTTTGATTGGCAAACAGCAGGCAGAGATGCAACTTACTGGTGTATTTGCAGCCTCGCTTCCCTTATTGGCCAGTCGGCTGAGAATACTGCGCTCGGACATCTGGAGACGAGCAGCTATTGGTGGTACCCGTGACAATGTAGACGGGAGTCGGGTCACATCTGCCTTCATGTCACTCAACAGCTCCTCCAGTTGGTTCAAAACTAGGATGAGAGAAGAAAGTGGCAAGGGGTGGAGAAGGGGCAGAGTGACATGGCGGGGGCGGGGGGGAGGAGGAGGAGGCAATGAGAGAGTAGGGGAGGGGGAGAAAGAGTGACAATAAAACATCTCATGAAGACAGCCAATTACTCAGCTTCAAAGGTTGATAGTCACAATCTTTGATAGGAATGGGCCAAACTGCTCACTGCTGCATTGCTATTTTTGGGATCTTGTTCTGTCCAAATTAGTTGTCACCTTTCCTACAACGACCACCTCTACTTAAAGGACAGAAAAAGTGCTTTCAGGCATCCCCAGGTTGTGAAACGTTACAGAAATGCTGGTCTTTGTTTAAAGGCAAGGCCACAGGAGTTGGCAGACTCACCTTTGTGCAGGACAGCATTGGCAGGTTTGTTCCCAGCTAGCGACTCTTTAGACAGATGCTGGTGGCTCTCAGCCAGGCATTCCACCTCTGCAAAGCGGGTATTGAGTGCCATGGCTGGGTGAGTGGCATCTTGTGTCATGTTCAAGTAGGCTGCCCTCCGCAGCTGCTCTTCAATCACCAATGCTTGCTCCAGAAGCTAATCACAACAGAGAAAGGAGGTACATTACATCTATGTGAGAGATGACTTAACAATTCACTGGGTTATTGTATTAAAACAGGCACACATAGCATGTGACAATTGGCAATGGTTAGCAAGTATAATTCACAGTGGCAATTTTCAGCTGAACTCAACGTAGTCTCCTCCAGACCCTACACCCTCCCATCTAGCCCTGACAATCCACCCCAGCCACTGTAGCTCTCTCCATCGCTGTAACATGGACAGCATTCAAGCTTGTGTTGATAAGTGGCAAGTAATATTTTCTCCACACAAAAGTGTTAGACAGTGACCATTTCCAACAAGAGAGAGTCCAACCATCATCCAAGATCTTCAATAGAATTAGCATTGCTGACCCTACCATAACAATCCTGGGGGATGCTGGTGACCAGAAACTGAACTGCAGCAGCAATGTTAATAATATAGCTACAAAAGCTGGTCAAAGGCCAGAATTTCTGCACAACTAACTCACTGCTCAACTCCCCAATGCCTGTCCACAACTACAAGACGCAAGTCAGGTGTGATGGAATATTCACCACTTGATTAGATGAATGCAGCTCCAACAATGCAAGTTCAATGCAATTCTGGATAAATCAGCCTGCTTCATCGACCTCTCCAACTACGTGCCTTCAACACACTCTCCCTCCTTCTGACACATCTGCAAGATTAACAACACTTTCCAAACCTGAAATCTTTCAGGAAAAGACAGATTTATGGAATTTCACCATCTGCAGTTTGCCCTCCATGTCATACATTTTCCTATCCTGACTTAAATACATCATCTGTTTCTTCACTGTCACATGGACAAAAATCTAGGTAACCCCTTCCTAACAGCACTGTCTGTGTGGGTGTCCTCACTCCAGATTGCAACTCATTACCCCAAGGAATGGGGAACAAATGCTAGCTTATCTGGTGATGCCTGCATCCTGTTAATTTAAAGTCTCCTCCAGCCTCTGCCAACACTCCCCATCTGCACAACCTCTTTCAGATTGCAGAACTCTCCTGATCTGTGATGCTGACTCTGGCCTCTTGCGTCTCCTAGTTTTGCCTGTTGGCTGTGCCTTCATCGATCTCAACTCTAAACTCTGGCATTCTCTCCATGAACATCTGCCCTCCACACCACCTTCAAAATGCTCATTATCTAATTAACCAAACGTTTCACCATTAGCCCCATTTTACAAGGTTCGACATTAACTTTCTGGTTATTACTCCTTTAAAGTACCCTTGCAAGTCTTGTAATTAATTGCAAGTTGTTGTTTCCTGTACTCGCTGGACATGTCGCACTCCATCTTTCCATGTATACGATTGTTTTAGTCCCCATAACCAACTTTCTAGGTTACTCACCTTAAACCTTCGAGCAAGAAACTTGTTCTTCATCTCCAAGAAGTTTCCTTTGTTCACTTCCAACTTGAAGGGTTCGTTGATAATGGCAAACCGGGCATCATTCTGAATGTCCTGCCATCGTGCATATCCATACCTGCTCGGAGTTAAGGTGCATTTGGGTACAGAACTGGCTCGAAGTAGAAGACAGGATGCAATGGAGGGCTGTTTTCAGATCGGAGGCCTGTGACCAGCAGTGTGTCACAAGGATTGGTGCTGCGCCCACTGCTTTTTGTCATTTACATAAATGATTTGGGTGTGAGCATAAGAGGTATAGTTAGTAAGTTTGCAGATGACACCAAAATTGGAGGTTTGGTGGACAGCAAAGAGGGCTACCTCAAAGAGATCTTGATCAGATGGATCAATGGGCCAAGGAATGACAGGTGGAGTTTAATTTAGATAAATGTGAGGTGCTGCATTTTGGAAAGGCAAATTAGGGCAGGATTTATACACTTAATGCTAAGATCCTGGGGAATGCTGTTGAACAAAGAGACCTTGGAGTGCAGGTTCATAGCTCCTTCAAAGTTGAGTCGCAGATAAATAGGATAGTAAAGAGGAGGTTTGGTATGCTTTCCTTTAATCAGTCAGAGTATTGAGTATAGGAGTTGGAGAGGTTGTGTTGTGGCTGTACAACTTGGTTAGGCCACTTTCAAGAGTATAGTGCTCAATTTTGGTCTCCCTTCTATAGGGAGGATGTTGTGAAACTTGAAAGGGTTCAGAAAAGATGCTGCTAGGGTTGGAGGATTTGAGCTTTGCAGGGGCTGGGTCTTTTTTTCCCCTGGAGTATAAAGGCTGAGGGATGACCTTATAGAGGCTTATAAGGTCAAATGGGGCATGGATAGGGTAAATAGACAAGGTCTTTTCCCTAGGGTGATGGAGACCAGAACAAGAGAGGGCACAGATTTAAGGTGAGAGAGGCAAGATTTAAAATGACCTAAGGGACAACATTTTCACGCAGGTGGTGTGTGTATGGAATGAGCTGCCAGAGAAAGTGGTGGAGGCACTTTAAAAAGGCATCTGGATGTGTATATGAATAGGAAGGGTTTGGGGGATATGGGCCGGGTGCTGGCAAATGGAACTAAATTAGGTTAGGATATCTGCTCAGCATGGGCAAGTTGGACCGAAGTGTCTGTTGCCATGCTATACATCTGTGACTCAAATTTGGTTGAACTGTTACAACTTAGTCTTTACGAATCTTAAGAGTGTTATGTTTTGTAAAATTGTTATACTTGGGAGTTTCAAGATAGAATGAAATTGGATTTGAAAAAGTTAGCCAACCAGCATTTCATCCTGGACATAAATCATTTGATTGTAGGTACCATGGTGCTAAGTTTGAGGGGGTAAGCTGTCATAGGGCAACTTGCTGAGTGCAAGAAAATGCAAGCTAGTCAGTCAGTCTGTCTCAACTGTTTACTGTACAAGCTCACCCTCATACTAAAAAGACCTAGCTTATTTTGAAGATTTAAATAAGGTTCAAGCAGCTTTGGTGAAAGGAAGGAGGCTCCAAATTGATGCTTACTGTAAAAGCCAGGTCAGAGATTAGAAGCATCTGGCTGGAAAAGAAAGGGCAGCAAGGCCTTGAGAGCCAAGAGTCACTTGAGACTGCTGCAAAAGAATATAGTGTCTTCTAAAGCAAGGGAAGAAATTATAGCTGCAGAGGGAATTGTTTAGCTGAATTTCTCCTGAAGAAGTTTACAGTACAAGAAATAGCGTTTAGTTAATGTTATTTTGAATGTGTTTCAGTCAAATATTTAAAATTGCATTATTCAAGTTGGCCACTGAGAATTCAAATTTCTTCTTACAAGTTGTTAAACAAGAGCAGCACAGTAGCTGGCAATGCTGCCTCACAATGCTGGAGATGCAGGTTTGATTCCAGCTTCAGGTGACTGTCAAATCTGCATGATCTCCCACCGTCTTAGTGGGTTTCCTCCTACAGTGCAACGATTTCCAGGCCAAATGAGTAATTTATGGTAAAATGTGGGCTTATGAGGATAAGGTGGGATGCTCTTCAAAGTGCCAGATCAGATTCAATGGGCCGCATGGCCCCTATCTGCAGTACAGGAATTCAATGATTTTAAGTCTTTTTATGGGGGGGGGGGGGGGGGGAAGAATTGTAGCCTCTCACACAAATATAAAAGACAGCCAAAAACGAGAGGACCTCAGTAAGGACAGTGATCACTCATTCTCCAATCTCTTCACCCCCACCTCCAACCACCTCTGTTCAGACCCGAGCTGGGATCAATCTCAGAAGGGCTCACTGTCCTTGACAGCAACTAGCAATTACTCAACCAAGGGAGCTTACACAGAAATTCAACTGCTGTGCACAACTTAGAGCAGCAATAGATAGGATACACAACAATCCCAGACAGCAGCCAGAAGTCATGTCGTCGGTGCCAAATTTCAGATACCTTCCCAGAGGATATTGCAGCCCGTTCCTCATTCTGCCACAGTGTATGCAGTTCTGTTAAGAGAAACACCATTGTTAGCATCCACCCAAAAATTGTTATTAATTCATCAGTATCTCAGGATACTCAATCTCATTTCATTCCAATGTATGTAAAGGAGCTGTCATGCTATCACAAGCTCGGGGCAAGTCCTTTTCCATTTCAGTTCTCCCCAGCCTTTGGATAGGAGGCCAACCCAGAATCCACACTACTGCCCCTGTTAGGAGCACAAGCAGAAGACAATCAATTGACCAATCTAACCTGATCCATTGCTCAACTACTTCCTGGTTAAGCAGCATCCGAGGAGCATTCCTGATGAGTTCCTGCCTGAAATGTCAATTTTCCTGCTCCTCAGATGCTACCTGACCTGCTGTGCTTTCCCAGCACCACTCTAATCTTGACTACATTCTGGTTAATCTGTATCTCAACTCCAACTATGCCAGTTCATTTTTAATGAAAATTAATTTCACTTTTGAAAATTTTGTTCAACCTCCCAGTCTTATAGCTCTCTTTTTAGAGGAAGAATGTCCAGACTTTTCACTTTACTTCATGTGAAAAAAGTACTTTGTTACAATACCCTGAGCGTCCTGGCTTGAATTTCAGGGTGCTGTTTCCTTGGCTTTGTTACCCATCCTTTCAAAAAGGTAATACTTTGTATTGACCCCATCAAATTCTTTAATCATCTTAAATGCCTCAAAAAGATCATCGCAGAATCAATTAGACTGTGCAACCAGTCCTCATGAATTAAAGCTATGGTGAATTTGCATTGGACCCCATCCAAGGTCAATACAGCCTCCCCAAGAAGTGGTGCCAGAAATGGAACAATGTTGCTGGTCAAGTCTTAACTAGACATCTAGAATACTAAATACAACCCAAACATCAGCGGGCATATTTCCTTTCAGTATTTTATTTGGACCAATTAACAACATTGATGAAGGTCCTTCTGCAATAGGAAATAGTTCCACCCTGGGCACAGCCATTAAAGTACAGTTCGAAGACAAATCTTTAAAAATATAGATTTACACACATTGGAACCAACGACATTGGAAGGGAAAAGGTTGAGATTTTGAAGGGAGATTAGAGAGTTAGGCAGAAATTTAAAAAGGAGGCCCTCGAGGGTAGTAATATCTGGATTACTCCCAATACTACGAGCTAGTGAGGGCAGGAAGAGGAGGACAGAGCGGATGAATGCATGGCTGAGGAGCTGATGTATGGGAGAAGGATTCACATTTTTGGATCATTGGAATCTCTCTTGGGGTAGAAGTGACCTGTGCAAGAAGGACGGATTGCACCTAAATTGGAAGGGGACTAATATACTGGCAGGGAAATTTGCTAGAACTGCTTGGGAGGATTTAAACTAGTAAAAGGTGGGGGGTGGTGGGACCCAGGGAGATTGTGAGGAAAGAGATCGATCTGAGACGGAGACAGACAGACAAACGTCAGGGCAGGCATGGACAAGATAGGACTAATAAATTAAACTGCATTTATTTCAATGCAAGGGGTCTAACAGGGAAGGCAGATGAACTCAGTCCCATGTTCCTAACCATGCCCGGAGATATCATACAATTACAGAAACATGGCTCAGGGATGGACAGGACTGGCAGTTTAATATTCCAGGATACAAATGCTACAGCAAGGATAGAAAGGGACGCAAGAGAGGAGGGGGAGTGGCATTTTTGATAGGGGATAGCATTACAGCTGTGCTGAGGGAGGATATTCCCAGACATACATGCGGGGAAGTTATTTGGGTGGAACAGAGAAATAAGAAAGGCATGATCACCTTATTGGGATTATATTATAGACCCCCTAATAGTCAGAGGGAAATTGAGAAACAAACTTGTAAGGAGATTTCAGTTATCTGTAAGAATAATAGGGTAGTCATGGTAGGGGATTTTAACTTTCCAAACATCGACTGGGACTGCCATAGTGTTAAGGTTTAGATGGAGGGGAATTTCTTAAGTGTGTACAAGACAATTTTCTGATTCAGTATGTGGATGTACCTACTACAGATGGTGCAAAACTTGACTTACTCTTGGTAAATAAGGCAGGGCAGGTGACTGAGGTGTCAGTGGGGGAGCACTTTGGGGCCAGCGACCATAATTCTATTCCTTTTAAAATACTGATGGAAAAGGATAGACCAGATCTAAAAGTTAAAGTTCTAAATTGGAGAAAAGCCAATTTTGACGGTATTAGGCAAGAACTTTCTAAATCTGATTGGAGGCAGATGTTCGCAGGTAAAGGGACAGCTGGAAAATGGGAAGCCTTCAGAAATGAGATAACGAGAATCCAGAGAAAGTATATCCCTGTCAGGGATAAAGGGAAGGCTGGTAGGTATAGGGAATGCTGGATGACTGAAGAAATTGAGGGTTTGGTTCAGAAAGAAGAAGCATATGTCAGGTATAGACAGGATAGATCGAGTGAATCCTTAGTAGAGTATAAAGAAAGTAGGAGTACATTTAAGAGGGAAATCAGGAGGGCAAAACGGAGACAGGAGATAGCTTTGGCAAATAGAATTAAGGAGAATCCAAAGGGTTTTTACAAATATATTAAAGACAAAAGGGTAACTCGGGATAGAATAGGGCCCCTCAAAAGATCAGCAAGGTGACCTTTGTGTGGAGCCACAGAAAATGGGGGAGATACTAAATGAATATTTTGCATCAATATTTACTGTGGAAGAGGATATGGAAGATACAGACTGTAGGGAAATAGATGGTGAACATCTTGCAAAATGTCCAGATTACAGAGGAGAAAGTGCTGGATGTCTTGAAACAGTTAAAGGGGGATAAATACCCAGGACCTGATCAAGTGTACCTGGAACTCTGTGGGAAGCTAGAGAAGTGATTGCTGGGCCTCTTGCTGAGATATTTGTATCATCGATATTCACAGGTGAGGTGCCGGAAGACTGGAGGTTGGCAAACGTGGTGCCACTGTTTAAGAAGGGCGGTAAAGACAAGCCAGGGAACTATAGACTGGTGAGCCTGACCTTGGTGGTGGGCAAGTTGTTGGAGGGAATCCTGAGGGACAGGATGTACATGTATTTGGAAAGGCAAGGACTGATTTGGGATAGTCAACATGGCTTTGTGCGTGGGAAATCATGTCTCACAAACTCGATTGAGTATTTTGAAGAAGTAACAAAGAAGATTGATGAGGGCAGAGCAGTAGATGTGATCTATATGGACGTATAGATGGATCTATAAGGCGTTCGACAAGGATCCCCATGGGAGACTGATTAGTAAGGTTAGATCTCATGGAATACAGGAAGAACTAGCCATTTGGATACAGAACTGGTTCAAAAAGGTAGAAGACAGAGGGTTGTTTTTCAAACTGGAGGTCTGTGACCAGTGGAGTGCCACAAGGATCGGTGCTGGGCCCTCTACTTTTTGTCATTTACATAAATGATTTAGATGTGAGCATAAGAGGTATAGTTAATAAGTTTGCAGATGACACCAAAATTGGAGGTGTAGTGGACAGCAAAGAGGGTTACCTCAGATTACAACAGGATCTGGACCAAATGGGCCAATGGGCTGAGGAGTGGCAGATAGAGTTTAAAACAGATAAATGCGAGGTGCTGCATTTTGGGAAAGCAAATTTTAGCAGGACTTATACACTTAATGGTAAGGTCCTAGGGAGTGTTGCTGAACAAAGAGACCTTGGAGTGCAGGTTCATAGCTCCTTGAAAGTGGAGTCGCAGGTAGATAGGATAGTGAAGGCGGTGTTTGGTATGCTTTCCTTTATTGGTCAGAGTATTGAGTACAGGAGTTGGGAAGTCATGTTGCGGCTGTACACGACATTGGTTAGGCCACTGTTGGAATATTGCGTGCAGTTCTGGTCTCCTTCTTATCGGAAAGATGTTGTAAACTTGAAAGGGCTCAGAAAAGATTTACAAGGATGTTGCCAGGGTTGGAGGATTTTAGCAACAGGGAGAGGCTGAACAGGCTGGGGCTGTTTTCCCTGGAGCAGAGGCTGAGGGGTGACCTTATATAGGTTTACAAAATTATGAGGGGCATGGATAGGATAAATAGACAAAGTCCTTTCCCTGGGGTCAGGGAGTCCAGAACTAGAGGGTATTGGTTGAGGGTGAGAGGGGAAAGATATAAAAGAGACCTAAGGGGCAACTTTTTCACGCAGAGGGTGGAACGTGTATGGAATGAGCTGCCAGAGGAAGTGGTGGAGGCTGGTACAATTACAACATTTAAAAGGCATCTGGATGGGTATGTGAATAGGAAGGGTTTGAAGGGATATGGGCCAGGTGCTGGCAGGTGGGATTAGATTTGGTTCGGATATCTGGTCGGCATGGATGGGTTGGACCGAAGGGTCTGTTTCCATGCTGTACATCTCTATGACTCTATAAAGCCTAACATTTACTTTTATTTTTAAGAGTTCCTCATACTCATGTGACTACCAAGTGACAAGGCAAGGTTCAACAGAAAGTACAGGGAGACAGTGAGATAGTGGTAGGTAACTGCTCCTACACAGTCAATAGAAACAATGGGCCCAAAAAAATGTCCTTCCATGCTGTCACTGAGACAGATTGGATAACAACCTGTGTGATTCATTAGTCCCAAGTCCTTTCCCCAGAATCCTGCATTTCTTTTGTTCTTTAAACTGCGTTTTGAAAGTTGCAATTGAAGGTGCTTCTTTTGCTGATTATGTTCAAATCGGCATCCCTCCAAGTTATTGAATCTCTCACCAATGAAAATGCATTAAACAATGGTTAGTGACATATATGTACTCAAAAACAAGTCACCTGTGAAGCCTCCATCGGCGATATTAAACATGAACTTGCACTTCTCCGTCCTGTCCTCCTCCCTCTTCCCATTGTTCTTGCTTTCATCTTTAACATTAATAGATCGTAAATCCTTCTCTGTCTTAGTCTCCTCTGTACAAAAGTAGAAAATATATAAATAGTAAACATAGAAAATAGGAACAGTTGGAGGCAGTTCAGCCCCTTTGAACCTGCTCAGCCATTCACCTGTATGAAGGCTGACCAAAATCAATAGCCTGCTCCTGCTTTACCTCCCCCATATCCTTTGGCTCTTTACCATATGTGCTATATCCAACTCCTTGAAAATCCTACAGTGTTTTCGTCGTGTAGTAAATTCTACAGGCTCACCACTGAGGGAAAACATCTCTCATCTCAGTCCTGATTACAGTAAGAGAGGTGTATAGCATGGAAACAGATCCTTCGGTCCAACTTGGCCATGGCAACCAAGTTATGATCTTCCTTGTGCCCTTGGTGTTAGTATAATTTGACAGGGGAACCCATCTGCTGATTCCCCAAAGCTGCCCACTGTCTACAAGGGGCAAGTCGGAGTGCGATGGAATACTCCCCACTCTCCTGGGTGAGTGCAGCTCCTCACCATCCAGGACACAGCAGCCTGCTTGATTGGAACCTTATTGACATTCACTCACTTCACCAACATCACAGCACCACTTACTACATGGACTGTAACAAGTGACTGAGGCTTCTCTGACAGCACCTGCCAAACCTGTGACCAAAACCATCTAGAAGCACAAAGGCATTGAACGCGGGAATGTCAACATCTGCAAATTCCTCTCCAAGCCATATACTATCATGATTTGGAAACATAGACCATTCTTTCACTGTTTCTGGCTCAAAATTCTATCCCTAACAGCATTGTGGGCATATTTTCACCATAATTGAAATGCAGCAGCAGTTCAAGACAAATCAGGTGCATGCGTATGGGGAAAGAGATCTTGACAGATCTGGAGGTCAAGATTAAAGATCAACAGACAGAACAGTTAGAAATCTCCTCCTTGAAATAAGGTCATCAACACCTTTAAAAAAATACTGGACACAAGTAAACCTCAGGCACTGAAGGTTTAGTGAATAACAAACACACAAACTCTGTTTGCTAGAGGGCTGTTGTTATCAGAGGCTCCTCTCTGTATGCTTGGTGAAGCCAGGCTGATGGAGATTGTGTCAGACAGTACCTCAGTTACTTTTCACACTGTGCTTCTTAGGGAATCCCTGACAATTGGGTCACTCAGTGCCATCATTACCTTTAATAACAGCAGTCTCTGGCTCAACCTTTTCTTTCACTTCCGAGGTCACATCGGTTTTTTCGACTGTCGGTTCCCTGCCACTCCTTTCAGTCTCTGCAGTTAAAAGAGACAACAGTTCAGTTATAGCTGCACTGAAATGCAAAGCTTGTGGAGAACTCTTACAGTTACACCTCTATTTAACATGAATGGATTGTCCTGCAGTATGACCCATCCCCACCTGGAGCCAGAGTAGAGAGAACAGTCTGTCCCAGGGTTCAACCCTATGTAACTGTAAATACTTCCATTAGTACACAGGGAGAGGGGTATGCTATCCATTGTCTTGACCCAATTATGCCATTCAAGCATGACTGTGTAATTTAAACTCCAGTTAACTATCTTTGGTCCATTTACCTGGACACCTTAGATTACTTACAGTGTGGAAACAGGCCCTTCGGTCCACACCGCCCCACCGAATGCAACCCACCCATACCCCTACATGTACCCCATACCTAACAGTACAGGCAATTTAGCATGGCCAATTCACCTGACTTGCACATCTTTGGACTGTGGGAGGAAACCCACACAGACACTGGGAGAACGTGCAAACTCCACACAGTCAGTCGCCTGAGGCGGGAAATGAACCTGGGTCTCTAGCGCTGTGAGGCAGCAGTGCTAACCACTGTGCCACCGTCTCCCCTATTAGCAAGAAACTCTCTACAGCAATCAGAAACAGGAACCATGACTGTTAGACCATAAGACATAGGAGCGGAAGCAAGGCCATTCGGCCCATCGAGTCCACTCCGCCATTCAATCATGGCTGATGGGCATTTCAACTCCACTTGCCCGCATTCTCCCCGTAGCCCATAATTCCTTGTGACATCAAGAATTTATCAATTTCTGCCTTGAAGACATTTAGCGACTGTTATGCTTCAATCATCCACTGTACACCCTCAGTATCAACAAATCGCCCTCTTCCTTCAGTCAATGTTACCAATGCTGTTTCCCGTGCAGAATCCCTCACCCTTTGATTTTTGATCTAATCTGATACCTTGTTTCTCATCTTTGGTCACTGCATCCTGTCCTTCTACTCCACCACTCTGCCTTTCCTCTTCTGGCACTTCTTTAACATCTTCACTAACCGGTGGCTGGTGCTGGGTCTCAGCCTTTTCAATAGTCACAGGATCTTCCTCTGTACTGGGAGTCTAAAACAGAAACATCAACATACGCAACTGCCATGCAGAATAAGGAAGAAACGCAAAAAGGGTTTAAAAAATAAAACCCTAAAAATACAGCACTGAACAGCAAGAGGCTCAAACACGTCAGTCAGATACCTAAATTTGCCATGATCTCACTACTGACTTTCCTATCACCATTTTTACTAAATAATGCCTCCATATGAATGTAAGCAGGTTGGTTTGGAACCAGAGGATCCAGACTTAAAATAACGAGCAAAGGAATCAGAGGGAGATGGGAGATATTAAAAACATTATCTTACACAGTTGTGATGTGGAATGCCTAAAGGACAGTGGCAGCAGATTCAATGGGAATTTCCAAGATAGGACTGGAGGACTACTGGAAAAGCAAAAATTTGCAAGGCTATGGAGAGAGCAGGAACTCAACTGGATTGCTCTTTCAGAGAATCAGAAAACTAGTATAATGGTTTGAATGACCCCTCTCCAATGCTGTCAGATTGTATGCTATTATGGAACAACTTCTACTTTTTGCCTGCTAACAAGTCAGTTTAGATGCAATGATTACTGAAAGAAATCAAAAATCAAAAGCAAATGGTCAGCTTAAGCAAGAAGCCCAATTAGATAACATTCCTTTATGCATATCTCAGTTTTCATTAGCTGGTGTCACTTCTGCAGAATTCACTAACAGTTGAGGCAATGCACTACATGATGAATGGTAGGTTTCTGGGAAGCACTAAAGATCCACGGGGCCTTGTTGTGCATGTATACTGGTTCCGTAAGGTACAAAGACAGATGAAACTATTGCTGGAACTGCACAAAATGTTGGTTAGGCGACAGCTAGAGTAGTGTGTGCAGTTCTGGAATCCACATTATAGGAGAGATGTGACAGCACTGCACCCTCCCCAGGTGAAGATTTATAAAAAATGTTGCCTAGGCTGGAGAGCTTCAGTAATGAAAAGAGAATGGATAGAGTGAGGTTGTTTTCTTTCAAGCAGAAGGGATTGAGAGGGAACATGATTCATATGCATAAAATTATGAGCATCATAGATGGGGAGACGGAAAAAAAAGACACGTTCCTTTACTGGAGGAATCAATTACTAGAGTCATAGATTTAAGCCAAGGGGCAGAAGGAGATGTGAGGAAAAGAATTTTCAACCAGAGGACGATGGGAATCTGGAACTCACCTCCTGTAAGGATGGTAGAGGCAGAAACCTTCATAACATTTAGCTGTGCACTTGCAATGCCAACACATATGTGGTAATGGGCTGGAAAATGGGGTTAAAATAGTTAGGTGGTTGGTTTTGACCAGCATGGATGTGACGGGTCAAAGGGCTTTATTTGCACTGGAGATCTATGATTATAACAACACATGGAGAAACTCCTGTTGATATGGATTTGTGAAAGCAGTCAAGTTAAAGTTCTAAATCTATGGCTGCGAGATCAGGATATGATTCGACACGGATGTAATCTTATGAACTGTGCAAATCGAAGACACATAAAAAGGTTGGAAAAGATTCTGATCTGCTTAATTAGTCTGTAATATGGTCACAGCATAACACAATTGGATTCACCAGCTAAAGCTTGCAAAACGGTTATGTGTTATTATTAAAGTGAATTTTTAATAGGTCTGTGACATTTCAGGCCGGAAACCCTACTATTTTGTGCAATAGATTGCACATAAGAACACCGTCTCCAATAACATTTCCCCTCCTATGCAAAACAATACAATCCTCCCCAGTTTACACACGGTTTATGTAGAACATATACTACCTCCAGTTCCATTTTCTCGCCACCATTTGCCTCTTCCTCCTTGGAATCTGTCACCTCCTTTTCAGGAGGATTTCCAATTCCTTCCAATTTATCACTTGGGGCAGGAGTTGCTAGATATTCAAAATTCAAGAAAATATCAATCAGACATGTACCGGCGTCTGCTCGTACAATAGAAGATGGCACTTTAGTGCCAGTAGTTTGCTAATATAGAGCAGATGCAATAGGAAATATTTGCTCCTGTGTACCTTGAGGAGAGTGGGGTCACACAAGACACAGACAGATGGGGAGGAGTGCAAGATACAGACACGGTTGGGGTGGGGGTCAGATGAGAGATTACTCGATGGACTGGTTTTAGGTAGGGAGATTTCTGTCTACACAGAAACTGTAAATAGGAGTACACAATCCTGCTCCACCATTAAACATGACCATGACCGAACATCCAGCTCAGTCCTCTGCTCCCGCTTTCTCCCCGCACTTCTTGAATCCCTTCAGCCCCACCACATCTAACTCCTTCTTCAAATGAGTTATTCAATATTTTAGCCTCACTGCTTTCTGTGGCAGAGTATCTCATAGGCTCAACACTGTTTGGATGAAGATATTTCTCTGCATGTCAATCCCAAATCGTCTACTCAGTATCCTTAGACTGTGACTTCTGATCCTCGAGGTACAGTACTGTACTGCTATATGCATGGCTTGTTTCCCTGCGTACCTTTTTGGTGCAGAGGACAAGGGGGTTGGTCAATGCAGAGTTTGTTTCTCAGTTCCTCCCTGTACCTGGTTTTGAAGTGCAGGGTGTGTTGCTACAACTGGGCTCTGGTGTTGTTGTTGCTGTCTTCACTACGGGAGAGGAGGCTCTGGATGATTTCTTCGAATCGGCAGTGACCTCTGGGATAAGCTCTGGCATGCTCCACTTCCCATTGATGTGTTCAAATTCCTGCACCTGATACCAAGAGAGGACAGTCAGGAAGTTAGTGATCAATCCACTGACTCGCATTACTGGCAACAGTTATTATACAGCAGAGTAAGAGTCAACACAAACAAACAGCCAGAATATGGCCAGGTCTGCAAAGCAGCAATAGTGGTAGCAACAAGGACAAAAAGGATGGTGAATTCACCAGTCTCCAGAATAACTAAACAGACTTGAAGATGGGGTTGTGAACATACTTAGATGCAAAAGAGGTGCTTTTGAGAATCCATCTGACAAGAAAGCACTTACTGCCCAGCTTTACACGCCACCAGCGTAATAAATGTGAGCCACTGCTTAAGAAACCAGAAACACCCAGTAATACAGCCTGATGGCAGCTTCTTTTCCCTCTGAGGTTAGTTTAAAAATTATCCACCATCAGTTTTGTCCTTGTGTCAGCACACAGCTAATGAGATGTATTGCAATCACTTTTACAACGTACCCCCAAATAGTGAAATTCAAACATGTCAGGTCCTCTGAGCCACTACTGTAACCACAGGGTTAACTACCTCCATTGGTCCAGGCAATAAAACAAGACAGTTAGCAGTATTGCCAACAGGCTTCTCTTCAATATGAATTCACTTCGCCATTTTGGAGGCTGCTGAGCATTATCAGCATAACATGCTTGTGCAAAGCAAAACGCAGTTGAAATACATTCAGAGCTGAAGAATATTCACTAATATCACCATCCAAGGTAAAAGGATTCTCCCATCACTGACTGCATCTAGACCAACATGATGCAAATCATTCAACTGTACCCATCACTCAAGTAATTTCAAAACTGTCTTGACACTAACCTTCTTCTTCACCAGAGACATGACTCCTATCCTGGTCAGGACTTGCTGCCGAGAGAGACCCTCTCGAGGCACGCCATCTGCAAACGTCTCTGCACCATCAGCCCCAGGCTCACACAGATGTCTCATGAACAGCGATACATAAGCCCTACAATGAAACAGACCAACCTGACAGGATTCACTGGATAAACAGATTCAAAAGAAAAAAAACAAAACAGTACGTTTCCATGTCGGTGGTAACGTTTCCAACAAGAAACAGGAGGGCAAACTTACTTGAACTCCTTCTCACTCTTGCCTCGCAGATCCCTGACCAGCCACTGGGAGTTGAAAGCATCCTGAGGAGGCATGCCCCACCTCATCACTGCATTGAGGAAAGCTTTCCTCTGTCGAGTGTTAAATCCTAAAACCTGTGAAGGAGTGAGGAAACATTTGAGGGGAGGGGATTTCAGTCTAAGGAGGGACACTGCTTTGCGCTTTGGTTTATTTGACTGCGGAAGGAAGCATAACCAATGGTGTTTTAGGTCAATTGTGCTCGTTCCCAGCCCAAGAGGGAGGCCTGAGAGAAGTAACTTGGCAGAGCATGGTAACTGAAACTGGAGCTTTTCTGGTGCAGTCCAGGGAAGCTCTCACATTTTACCTTCCACACCTCCTGTATTACCTTTATTCCACTGAAAATAGGATTTTTGCCATCAGTAAAGCCAAAAGGTGTTCATTATGCAATCACTGACTTCAGTCCAATTTCTCCCCTCCCCTACCACTGCACCAGAGGTTGCAGTGACTGTATTGTATTGGTTTGCAGGGCAGGCTCTCTTTAGTCTGCCTGCGGAAGCCCATTACACAGTTTGAATGTCTGTCCTGCATGAGAGAAGGGGCCATGTCTCAAGACCCCCTCTAGGAAATCAAGACAGTCAACATTAGTCAGTGACATTTCATATGAGTAAGGCTATCATCACTTGGCAACCAAAATCAGGGACTCTGTCTCCTGCATTTCCCCACACCATCCTAACTGTCCAAATTTGCCTCAGCCGAGTGCTCGTCTCACTAATTATTCTGTCAGACAGACAAACATTCTTATCTTAGATCTGCAGGTGGTGGTTTCGGGGGGGGGGGGGGGGGGGGGGTGTGCGGGTAGGGGAGAAGAAGAGGAGGAGGCAGCCATGTTCCTGAAAAAGCACATGTTCTTTTCATAATGGTTGGAATCCATTGATAAAAAGGGGCCTTGGGAATGTGATGTATTGTGTGCGACATTGCTCCTAATTAATCTCTCACTGTTTCAAAATAGGGACGTAAATTTTGACAATGCTTGTCAGTTGATAAATAAGTGAAATAAGTGAGGTAAGTCAGGGCTGAACTGCCCTTCAGGATTTAGATTAGAAACCTTGAGTAAAATGGAGTATAGCTCCAGGATACAGAAGGATCTGAGTGCCTCAACCCAGGAATTGCTGAACCAGCATTCTAAAATCTTTGCAAGTTACAAAGAAAATAAAATATTAATTACTTCATTGCAGAGAGAAATGAATAAAAAACACAAAATAGGAGCAAAAGTAGGCTTCCAGCCCTTCAAACCTGCTTCATCATTCCATATGATTATAGCTTATCATATGATATGCTATGTTAACTCAGTACCCTGTCTCTGCTTCCTCATTACCCTTCATCCTGTTAGCCCCAGAAACTACACGCACCGCCTTGAAAATTTTCAAAACTTTGGCTACAACTGCTACCTTAGCAGAGAGTTCCACAAGTTCATCGCTCTCCAGATAATTTCTCAGAGTTCTAAATAGTCTACTCTCTTATGCTTAAATTGTGACTCCCAGTTCTGGACTTGCCAGTCATCAGGAACATCCATTGTATATTCCCTGTCATGCCCGGTTTGAAAGCTTATTCTGAAATGCTACCCCTCCTCCCCACCAATTCTTCTCGACTCGAGTGAATATACTCCTGACTGATCCAGTCACTTCTTACATCAGCCCTGCCATCCCAGAAATTAATACTAGAATATTTAGGGCTTTAAAAAAAAAGTGTTATTGTTGTCATCTATGAGGAAAGGTTGGCTGGGCTAAGTGCGCACACAGTGTGAGTTTTGAAGAACAGTAAGAGGTGGCTTGATTGAAACATACAAGATCCTGACAGGTCTTGAGTGGCAGATGTTGGAAGGAAAACTCTTCTGGAGGGAGGATCCAGAACCAGGTGTCACTATTTAAAATTAAGAAAGAAATGAGGAGCAATTTTTTTTTGGGGGGGGGGGGGGGGGTGGGGAAGCAGGAGAAGAGATGAGATGAGTCTTTGGAATTCTCTTCCCTCAAGCAGGGAAAAGCAGAATTTCTGAACAGATTCTTGACAAGCCAGAGGTGAAAGGTTGAGAGTAGACAGGAGTATGGTGTGATCAGGTCAGCCATAATCTTAGTTGATTGACAGAGTAGGCTCAAGGGGCCTACTCCTGCAAACATAGGTTCAAACGTACTCAGCAAGACAAAGTGCCACTGTGAAGGAAAGCATAAACACTGGCAACTAAATTGCGACACAAAGAATGGTGGGGCAGCTTTTCTGACAGGGTTAGCAAAATTGCTCCACGACCAAACTGAGTTACACAGAATGCAGATAGAGAGAAAAACAAAGGTCAGCAGCAGGAATGGATGAAGTGACGATTTGGTCAGTACTTGTAACCCATTCCCCGGAGAGCGAATGGGATTCTCTTCACAAGCCAACACACATGATCGCATCACTACGATTCTAAACATTGGAATTTACAGCACACCAAGCTGGACATTCAGCCTATAAATATCATGCAGATACTTGGTTAATCCAGTGTAAAGTTATTATAACTGCCCACATGCTACTTCGACCTCTGCCATCAATTACCTCGATGTTTCCACCAACTCGCGCCAGCAAAGGTGGAAGTGGTTTGTCCTTCTCACCACGGAGTTGACGCTTGGATTGTCGACGACCTTCAGAGTCAAAGGAAAAGAAATAAATGTTTTTATTTATAAATCTATTAGCTAGTAGGACAAGTAAAACCCATATAATGTTCTGCTGCAGGACGCTCAGATCACTCTTACTCTACACATTTTTGCTGCAGTGTATCACATCCACACACTGACACTCTACCAACGGACAGTCCCATTGCAGGGTGTCAAATTCCACACTCTACACACTAAGGTGTCAGATCCTCTCACTCTTTACACATAGTTAAAAATCACACAACACCAGGTTATAGTCCAACAGATTTAATTGGGAGCACACTAGCTTTCGGAGCAACGCTCCTTTATCACCTGATGAAGGAGCGTCGCTCCGAAAGCTAGTGTGCTTCCAATTAAACCTGTTGGACTATAACCTGGTGTTGTGTGATTTTTAACTTTGTATACCCCAGTCCAACACCGGCATCTCCGAATCTTTACACATAGGCTCTATGAAGATTGTTAGGTTCATTCTCTCCGAACAGAAGCTCTGTATGGAGAGTCTACATACTCTCCCAACAGTCCCATGTGTCACATCATTTCCACAGGCAGAAGTTAAGCTCGAAGAAACTATTCAAATGCTAACTAACAAAGGTAATCAAATGAATAAAAATTTTAATGTGACCTTCTGGTCTTTCATCAAAGTCTTCATCTTCTTCCTCTGAACCAACCGAATATTCTGATTGGTTGTCTGATACATCATCCTGCCATTCTGTTCATAAGGAAGAAAAGATGACCATTATTTATCTTTCTATCATGCAACTTTGAAAAATAATAAATACATCAGATTCCTTGTGGTAATCATAGATTTTGTAAGGCTCTTTCACATTAGGGTTCCCTTGCCAATGAACTCTCCTTCAAGCTGAACCTTAAGCTTCTAAACTGGTCAATTAAGGAGACTGCTAGAAACAGTACATTGCCAAATGTTTCCTTTTTAACACGTACAATTGATGGAGGCACCCGGGAGCTAACACTGACCAGGATCTGACAAAAGCAGCACAGGTATTTCAACATCTCGTGCCTGCCATGCACAGCTGCCCTGATGAGGCGCTCACCAACATTCAAGGGAGCAAAGCGAATTGAACATAAAGGCCCAGTCTTTCCTGTAGACAACTGAACTTTACAACAAATGTCACTTACACATTACTTCACATCCTGCTCCACTGGCACCAGCCCAACCTTACAGGAAAAGAAACTTAACTGAGATTAATGTGCAAGCCTTCAACTCCCTTTCTAACTTAAGAACATTACATATTAGAAGCTAGTCATTCAGCTCTTCATGCTTGCACCTGCACGAGCTCTTTTACTTATCTAACCTACTCTTAGCTTGTTGGAGCAAGGCCATACCAGACAGAGATACAGGGTAAGAGACACACTCAGATCAACCAAATGTGAATTCTTCAATCAGCACTATTGGGTCTCTTATCTCATTCTGCAAAGGGTCAGCTGTGAACTGGGTCCAGAGGTGGGAAGATCAGCTTAAATCATGATCCAGTGTGGGAACATTTGACTGGAGATGGACCCTATAGGGGAGTTACAATTCACCCACTTTGTTGTGTCTCCCAACTTAGTCCTTGGAACACCAAAATGGAAGAAAGCTTGCATTTATGTGGCATCTCTGATGTGACAAAGCTAGTTACAGAAAACTAGCTTTGAAATGCAGTCACAGTTGAAATGCAGGAGTTAGTTAACATATAGCAAGTTCCCACATTGTGGCACAGTGGTTAGCACTGCTGCCTCACAGCGTCAGAGACCCGGGTTCAATTCCCACCTCAGGCAACTGTGTGTGGAGTTTGCACATTCTCCATGTCTGCGTGGGTTTCCTCCGGGCGCTCCGGTTTCCTCCCACTGCCCAAAAATGTGCAGGTTAGGTGAACTGGCCGTGCTAAATTGCCCGTGGTGTTAGGTGACGGGGTAAATGTAGGGGAATGGGTCTGGGTGAGTTGCTCTTCGGAGGGTCAGTGTAGATTTGTTGGGCCGGAGATTCGGTGTGGATTTGTTGGACCGAAGGGCCTGTTTCCACGCTGTAAGTAATCTGATTAAAACAGCAATGCAATAACATATAAACTATAAGAATAAGACTGGTCAAGAATTGCACATCAGCCAGGGAAAAATCAGGGTAAACTCCTCCACCTCTTCTTCTGATAGTTACCATGGCTATTTTTCCTTTAACCTCAAACACAAACAAGGTCTTCATTTACTGGCTCATTCAAAAAGCATCACCTCACAGTAAAGTACTTCATCTACACAGAAATGAGGACGGTAACTAAATATGCATACACAGTTGCAGGTAGTTAGCCACATCCAATTTAAGTTTTAATAAATCAAATTATGACGAACTTTTCACCTATCTCATGAAAGATTCAGGTTCAGCTTGTACCCTGTGCAAGCTGTACTGGCTCTCCACTCAGCAGGCAGGGACTACTGGAGTTCGACCATCCGCAAACCAAGCAAAACACAATTGCACTTGGAGTACCCATTTATCATAACACTGCAGCTGTGATCTTCTGTGCAGAACTGATTATTTCTCTACAACAGGAACTACACTTCATTATCTGCAAAGTGCTTTCAGATGGGGTCAGGGAGTCCAGAACTAGAGGGTATAGGCTTAGGGTGAGAGGTGAAAGATATAAAAGAGACCTCAGGGGCAACGTTTTCACGCAGAGTGTGGTATGTGTATGGAATGAGCTGCCAGAGGAAGTGGTGGAGGCTGGTACAACTGCAACATTTAAAAGGCATTTGGATGGATATATGAAAAGGAAGGGTTTGGAGGGATATGGGCCAGGTGCTGGCATGGGGGGGGGGGGGGGGGGGGGGGACTAGATTAGGTTGGGATATCTGGTCAGCATGGACGGGTTGGACCGAAGGGTCTGTTCCCATGCTGTACATCTCTACCACTCTATGACTCTATCCCAAGTTCTCAAAAGGGCAGAGAAGGCTGAGACCCAGTTTCCAAAATCATGAGAATTGGAAAGAAACTGCTCCAACTGGTGAAAGAAGAGAGAACAAGAGGACATAGATTTATGCACAATTGGCAAAACTGCATAGGGACTGAAATGCTGAAGACAGGTTTGATCACTGCTTTGAAAACAGAACCATACAAATATCTGAAATGAAATAAGTTTGTAGTGCTGTGGGAAAAGTAACTGGCATAAATCCAGCAGGGTGAATGGCCTCCTTCCATACTTCAGGGTATGCCATAACTCTATAATCGGAGGACAGGCAAAAGTACAATTTAAACTTATAAAACATAGGGGTGAGTTGTCAGCGTCAAAGCCGTTGTGGGATTTGTCACACAGCAAACAGAGGGAGTACTCAGCTGTCAGTCCAGCCCAGGGAATGAGCAACCTGTGATGCCTGCTCAAGCAATGTGGAAAACAAGTCAGTCAGTCACCTCCCTCCACAGATGCTGCCAGACTTGCCAAGTTTCTCCAACATTTTCTCTATTTCAAATTTCCAACATGTTAACTTTCTTGGTTCCAATGAAGTAAAAAGACATCCAAAGGTACACTTAGACTTCGGACAAAAAGAGTGACCTGGGGAATAACTGGTTCTAGTGGCCGTCAATTCTAGAACAAATGACATGAACTTAAGATATTCAGCACAGAAACAAAGTAAGAGATAAGGAGATTGTGTTTAAAGTATACAAGAGGTTGTTAGGACATGGAATTCCACATGGTGAAAACAGAATCTAGAAAAGAAACCTAAATAAGTATAACGGAAAGGGTAAGGGAAACATCTCTTTCAAAACAGTCTACAACAGGCTCCTCCCATTGCATTATAAAACTCAACCAATCAACTAGATGGGGCAGGGTCGAGAGTGTGGTGCTGGAAAAGCACAGCCACTCAGACAGCATCCGAGGAGCAGGAGGATTGATGTTTCGGGCTTAAGCCCTTCATTAGGAATGAGGCTAGTGGGTCGGGGCTGAGATGATAATAATAGGAAAGTGGTGAGGTTGGGGGAGGTAGCTGGGAAAGTGATAGGTGGATGAAGAGGAGGAAGAAGATGATAGGTCAGAGAGGGTAGTGATGGACAGGTCCGAAGGGCGTTGTCAATTTGGAGGCTCGGGACTGAGATAACGTGGGGGGAGGGGAATGAGGAAGCTGTTGAAATCCACATTTATCCTGTGTGGTTGCAGGATCCCTAGATGCAATCGACTAGACGGGGCAGGGCAGGCAAAGCTGAGAAGCGCTGAGCACATGAGATTTTAGCGCCAAGCTTCCAACTGGCTGGTAGCTCAGCATTTCCACCTGAACCAGGTATGCTCAATCAAATGTCTGTTAGGAAAATATAGCACTGCTGTTGACCTTGATCTTCCTGGGCAGCGTCATTGTAGTTGACCTGCTTGCGGACTCGTTTGCCTTTGCCCAGATTCCTTGCCAGATCCTCCTGCTGCTGCTCATAGTGATGCCGCAGCAGCTTTTCCCAGTAGTCAGGATCCACATTCTCTTCTTGCTTGATGATCTCCCTTTCGATCTCCTCTTCCTACAGTCACAGAAGAAATTTCGACATCACATCCACATTAATAAGTGTCATAGTCAATCAATTACAAGTTTAAGAAATTAAGGACCCTTAAGTACTTGTTTCAGTATGGTGTCAAAACTCTCATGAAATTAATTTGCACAGCATTGATTTTTCATAACTGCATGGAAACGCACAAACAATTCCATGTAGCCAGTCAATATAAGGAAAGAGTCAAAGCTCACTCTAATGCTGAGGTCACTACTTTCTTGAACTGACAATCTTCTGATATCCTGTGTAAACCAGAGGAGAAATCTAATTGATGCTAAAGCTGTGGGGGTGCAGCAGAGTCCTTAGGTATATTCAAGGCAGAGACAGATAAATTATTGATATATCAAGGGTGCAGAGAAAAAAGGTGTGTGGGACCGAATGAATGGTGGAGCAGGCTCAATGGCTGAGCTCATTGTTCCAATTTCTTATCATTTAAAACGGGACTGCCGATCAATGCAGATCAGATGTGTCTCCTTTTACAAGAGAAGAGTTTAAGGCCATGGTTGTGGGAGTGGACTCCCTTTTTCTGCAAAGGCTTGTGAACCTGCAGAATTCAGACCATAGAGGATGCTGGGACACCATACATTTAATGCAAACACAGACATTTTTAATTAATGAGGAACATGTTAAAAGGGTAATTGGGAGCAGGCAGGAGGTGGAGTCAAGGCTCAGACAAGATCATAGTAAATGGAAGAGTAGGCTTGAGGTGCTGGATTCCCTTCTCCAAACTGTTAAGTTATATTTAACTACGGAAGTGTTTGGAAAGGGATAGCAACTGGCCCTCAGCATAGACTACATTAAGAAGTGACCTTGAGGGGACTGATGTACAGGAAGGGATGAGAGTTGTCCACCCTGACATCTTGGGTACCTACCCTGTATTTATTAGCAAGAAGGGCTCAAACTATTGATTGACACAGGTTGAACCATTAACCCCAGAAAATTTGGCATATTAATGGGGTTTTTAAAAAAAAAATTCATTCATTCAGGGGACAAGGGCATCACTGGCTACACCAGCATTTATTGTCCATTCCGAATTGCCTAAAGGGTAGTTAAGAGTCAACCAGATTGCTGTGGTTCTGAAGAGGTCTAATGCAGAGCAAACCGGCTAAGGGTGGCAGATTTTCTCCCCTAAAGAGGGCATTAGTGAACTAGATGGGTTTTTCTGACAATTGGCAATGGTTTCATGGTCATCATTTGACTCTTAATTCCAGATTTTTAAAAAAAAGTGAATTCAAATGCCACCATAGCAGGATTCAAATCTGGGTCCTTAGAACCTTATCTGGCTCTCTGAATTAACTGTCCAGTGATAATACCACTAGGCCGTCACCTCCCCATAGGGGCTGAAGACAAGCCACTGCCTACAAAAAGACAAGGGCTTCCTAACATCCCAGCCAGAGGAGAAAAAGAACAAAAAGCAGATGACTTAGTCATACAGATATACAGCACGGAAACATGCCCCTCGGTCCAACTCGTCCATGCTGACCAGATATCGCAACCCAATCTAGTCCCACCTGCCAGCACCCGGCCCATATCCCTCCAAACCCTTCCTTTTCATATACCCATCCAAATGCCTTTTAAATGTTGCAATTGTACCAGCCTCCACCACTTCCTCTGGCAGCTCATTCCATACACGTACCACCCTCTGCATGAAAACGTTGCCCCTTAGGTCCTTTTTATATCTTTCCCTTCTCACCGTAAATCTACACATTCTAATTTTGGACTCCCCATCCCAGGGAAAAGATTTTGCCTATTTACCCTATCCATGCTCATTATTTTATAAATCTCTTATGGTCACCCCTCAACCTCTGAAGCTCTTGGGAAAACAGCCCCAACCTAGTCAACCTCTCCCTATGGCTCAAATCCTCCAAACCGGGCAACATCCTTGGAAATCTTTTCTGAATCCTTTCAAGTTTCACAACATACTTACGATAGGAAGGAGACCAGAATTGCACACAATATTCCAACAGTGGCCTTCCCAATGTTCTGTACAGCCGCAACATGACCGCCCAATTCCTGTACTTAATGCCCTGACCAATAAAGGAAAGCATACCAAATGCCTTCCTCACTATCCTATCTACCCTAGACTCTATTTTCAAGTAACTATGAACCAGCATTCCAAGGTCTAACCTTGCTAACCAGTCTACCATGAGAAACCTTATGGATCATGTCCACCACTCTGCCCTCATCAATCCCCTTTTTTACTTCTTCAAAAAACTCAATCAGGTTTGTGAGACACGATTTCCAACACAAAGCCATGCTGACTATCCCTAATTAGTCCTTGCCTTTACAAATACATGTAAATTCAGACCCTCAGGATTTCTTCCAACAACCTGACCAGCACAGATGTCATGCTCACCAGTCTATAGTTCCCTAGCTTTTCCTTACCACCTTTCTTAAATAGTGGCACCACGTTAGCCAACCTCCAGTCTTCCGGCACCTCACTTATGTCTGTCAATGACACAAATATCTCAGCAAGGGGCCCAACAATCACGTCCTTAGCTGGATCAGAGGGCAGCTCTCTGGTTCTGGTGGTGCTTTTAATTGGAGGATGGCCAATGGGGGAGGGGGGCGGGGTGAGGAGGAGAAGAGACGGTGAGAGGGCAGGCTCTTCATGGTGACCTCAGCTATACAGGTATTGGAATAACCACTGTTGGCTATCACTCTGCACTGCAAACTGAGCTAACCAACCTGACGCATACTCAATTTAGAGGACTGTGAACAAAATGCAAGACACTTTGATTAAATTTGCCTGCGTATCTGCTCTCGTCCTTCTCTCGGATTGTTGGAGTCCTGTAGTACACGCCAAATAAGGCAATTGCTCATTTTTGGTTTTCAAGTTCTACTTGTATGGCTTCATTTGAGGAGCCTTCTAAGACTCAGGCCTCTGAGCTCTAATAGACACCCTAATCAAAATTGTGACACCACCACTTTTTAAAAAATAATCTCTTTGCCCACCTTACATGAAGGTCGTATATTCTAGAATACAGAACTGGAGATTTATAGTGCAGGAAGTGGAGTTGAGGTAGATCAGCAATAATCTTGATGAATACCAAAGGTGGCCTTTCCATAGCCCTCTAAATTCAACACTTTCAAATATATATTCAATTTGCTTTTGAAATCATCACTCTCCCAGGCAACCAATTCCTAACAACACTGAGTAAACAAGCTTCTCCTCACCTCACTTCTAGCTCTCTTGCTGAATTGTGACCCCTAATTACGGACATACCAACTACTGAAAATCTGTCTTTACCTTGTCAAAATTGTTCAGAATTTTGAACTTCAATAAGGTCACCTCTTAATCTCCTCTACTCCAAGGAGAAGAAGCCCAATTTCTCTGATCTTTCCTCGCATTTAATAACCCTCATTTCTGTTATCATTCTAGTCAATCTCCTTTAAAATTAATCTCTCTCCACCACCCCCCACCCTGAGCTTTAACATCCTTCCTTAAATAAGGATTCCAGAACTGAACACAGTACTCCAAATGTGGTACGACCAATGAATTGCAAAGATGTAGCATGTCTTCCTTGCTTTTGTATTCTATGCTTCTACTTATAAACCTAAAGGATCCAATGAGTCCTCTTAAATTGTTTCTACTTGCCTGGTCACCTTCAGAGAATCACACACATGAACAGAGGTTCCCTGCGCTCCTATACTCCCCTCAAAGACATACTATCAAGCCTGTATTGCCTCTACATTTCTTCTACCATAATGCGTTACCACACATTTCCCTGCAATGAATTTTATCTGTCATATCTAACCATTTAACCAACTTATCAATGTCCCTCCGAAGTTACTCAGCGTCATTCTTACAGTTCACTATGCTCCTCAGCTTAATATCATCTGCAACATCCATCTCCAATTTGTTTACATTAATCAAAAGAAAGAGTCCCTACTCCAATCCCTAAGGGACATCACTTTCAACTCATCTCCAAACTGATAAATGCACACCTTCATCTACCCTCTGTTTCTTGTATTTCAAACCTATGGTCTTTGGCTCTAATGCCTCGAGTCAGTTGTGTCTCTCCACAGATGCAGTCCAACTGATTCCTTCCAGTATTCCACATTTCTCAAATCTGCTATATTTGGTTTTTGTATTACCATGATTCCTGATGAAGGGCTTTTGCCCGAAACGCTGATTTTCCTGCTCCTCGGATGCTGCCTGACCTGCTGTGCTTTTCCAGCACCACTCTCATCTCGACTCTGGTTTCCAGCATCTGCAATCCTCACTTTTGCCTTTTGTATAACCATGTTGTTTGATTCATATTGCATTCATTTTAGGATATATACAGTTCATGGAAGTCATTTCAGATAGATACAGAGAGGGGGTTGTTATTGCACTGTGAGGCAGTACATCTGATAGATTGACTGAGGTACAGAAGTGAACCACTAGTGGTATTACTTTGTATCATACATTGTTCACACACTTTCCAACCCAATTCCGTCAGCCTTGTTTACCTTGTCCTCCTCCCGGACAACATACTGAGCCACTTTGAAGGAGGTGAGGTATTCATTCATACTTTGTATATCTGTGTCCTCTGTTGCATCCTGGTTCCTATCTAGCAGTCGATCAATAGCAGCCCCATCATAGTGGATAACACTGCTGTCTTCATCCTTATTATCACCTGCAAATACATAGAATGAGAGAGCATGAGTCACCTGAGAATTTACACTTTCAGAGATGATGGTAACAACAGTGGATACTGCAGTGGAGCCAAAGCAGAAACAAATGTATTGATCTATACACACTAGGACAACCCAGGTCAGGTTCCTAGCCCACACTTGCAGCAAGGACACTGAGGATATCATTTATAAAAAAAAGGTGCCAAATGAAACTTTCATTTGTTCCATGTGACTCAGGTGACCGAGGTGGTAAGATGGCAGTATTATGGATTAAGTAGAATAGCAATAATTGGATACATTTCTTGCCAAAAAAAGTCAAAGATCTCTGAAAAGAAAGGCTTCAGCAGGGAAATGCTGCATTTGCAAAGGATACAATCTGGGCAAGAGAGAGATGTTGCCAAGTGACAAAGGCCTTTGCCCCCTTTTTCTTCAAAATGCTTCATCTCAAAGTTTGAGTTGAAAAGTCACTGGGAAATGACATCATATGTTGAAAGTTAATAAATGGGAATTCAAAATCTACACTGCTGTATCCAGAAAAGCAACTTTGGCCATCCATGACTGATTAAAGAAGAAATCTCAGTATCAACAGTTCACATGGAATCAACTTCAACTGCAGACCAGCATTTGGGACAATCTGAACAATTGTTGTGCCTGAATTTAACTGTTACTTGGCCAAAGTACTTTTGAGATAACATCCAGCAGATGTTGTGTTATTTCCTCAAAATGGAAGTGGGAGGATGTGGAGGCAGGGTGATGTGTTTTTTCCCTCCCTCCCGGAAGAGAAGCTGTATTTGATTGTATCTTTTGTTAATAACCTTTACTGGAGTAAGTTGTTTGCAATAAATTAGTCACTTGTTATTAAAGGAATTTTGTTGACGTATATCTGACTTATATAGCTCATCATTAAACATCTGATATATAAAATTTGACAATAATCTTTCTTTTTGTGAATTTGATCATCTTCAGCTGTTCCATCAACAATCTTCCCTCCATCATAACATCAGAAGTTGTGGACCTTCACTGATGATTGCACAATGTTTGGCAACATTCTCAGATACTGGAAGCAGTCCATGCCCAAATGCAACAAGACCTATACAACATCAACTTTCCACTTCAGCCCAATAGTCAACATTTACACCATACAAGGTGCGAGGCAATGACCATCCCCAACAAGAGGGAATCTAATCATTGCCCTTGATGTTCAATGGCTTCACCATCGTGAAATCCCCATCATCAATATCCTGAAAAGGTATCACTGAGTACAAATTGAACTGGACTAGTTATAAAAAAAACTGTGGCTACAAGAACAAGTCCGAAACTAGGAATTATGCAGTGAGTAACTTACATCCTGACAAAGCCTGTTCGCCATCCATAAGTCGCAAGTTAGGAATATGATGGATTACTCCCCACTTGCTTGGATAGGTGCAACAACGCTAAAGAAACTTGACACCATTCAGGACAAAGCAGACCAGACAAGACTGCAGCCAAATCCACAAACATCCACTCCTTCTACCACCAAAACTCCATCTTGTACCATCTACAAGATACACTGCAGTAATTCACCGCAGATCCTTAGACAGTGATTATGGGTTTGGAAGGTACTATCATCCAGAAGGATAAGGGCAAAAGACACATGGTAATAACAGAGCCTTTAAAGTTCACCTCCAAGCCAGTCAGTATCCTTACTTGGAAATACATTGGTATTCCTTCAGTGTCACTAGGTCAAACTCCTGGAACTCTCTATCCATTGGCAGGGGCCCATCTACAGCAGATAGGCGACAATAGTTCATCACCACCCTCCAGAGCAACTAGGGGATTCACAATGAATGCTGGCCCATTAAAATTAATAATAAACTGCAATAAATGGAGTGGGTCAAGGAAAGGATCAATTCATCCCCAAATTGGTCACAACAGCTGTTGCAGATTTTGCACGAAGGAAACCCAAGTCATCACAGAGCACCTCTCCTGTCTTAGTCCTTGTCGTTTCTTAGTTTTCCAGCTCCCACTGTATTGAATTCTACAGCACAGAAAATACCTTCCTCATTTCATCATCTCACCCCATCAGCACACCCTTTTATTGCTTTCGCATTATATTTATCCAACGTCAACATTAAATATATATTAGCACTTCTCATCTCAACCACCCTTTCTACAAGAGGAGACTTCACCACATCAGTTCAGCTTCTTCCTTTCTCCCTGACAACTAACTCCACTGCTATGTTTAAGGTTGGATTTTCTCTTCAATCTGCTTACCTTCAGTATCTCCTTTGAAGAGTTCTTCTGTGCCAAACTTGAGGATATCATCCAACTCCTGCTTGGTCATGCTACCAGTCTTGGAGCCCAGGCCAGGCCGAACCACCAGGTGAGTCAGCATCATTTTACGTTTAGCCACTTGTGTGATTCGCTCCTCTACAGAGGCGCGAGTGACAAAGCGGTAGATCATCACTTTATTTGCCTGACCAATGCGGTGAGCTCTGCTAAAGGCCTGAAGTACGAATACAGAAATGGGAGGAATGAAGAGATGGGTATGTGAATCAGGAGCATCAACACAGGACTAAGTAAAGTTCAAACTAAGTTCAAAACACCAGTCATTCCAGAAATTAGGAGGGGCCATTCAGTCCACTGCACCAGCTGGCGTTCAATTAGATTGGATGCAATTTACAGAAGGCCCTCGATTATCCGAAGGATGTGGACGGGGAGTATTTCATTCAATTAATCGACTGCTGTATAGTAGTTTAGCCAAGCATCGGGACCTTGCAATCTCATTCAGATAATCCGAAATTTGGATAAATAAATGCCAGATAATCAAGGTTCCTCTGTAGTTGCTTGGCTCCTCACCTTGATACTCTTATCCAATGAAAGGACGTCTTTAAATTTTCAATTAACCCTGTCAGATCCACAATGTATTTTTTCAGGAGTGTGAGGGAGGAGTTATTGTTCAGATTCCACTTCCTTGTGTTTTACAGAGTGCTTCTAACAACACCCCTGAATTGGCTGGCTCAAATGTTTAAGTTTTGTCCCCTGGTCTGGACTCCTCTATTCCAGAAGACCATACCAACATACCTAAACTACTAGATAACTCAATTGCACCACTCCTTAATCTTTTATATTCAAAACTTGATCACACAGATACAATGTAGAATAAATTTAAAGACTCAGTGTTCAAAGCTACTTTTGAATGCCCACAATCTCAGCACTGGATTGATCTGCCCAGTTCTTTCTTACGGTCCCTATTGCATTAAAAAAAAAGGTGAAACCTAGACAAGACATGTCTAGACGGATTTGCTTGCGACAAACAGCCTGCCTCCTGCCCTCAACCCCACCACTGATATTATTCTTGTCTCTCACCTGGATGTCATTGTGGGGGTTCCAGTCTGAATCAAAGATGATAACTGTGTCAGCTGTGGCTAAGTTAATTCCAAGCCCCCCAGCTCTAGTTGACAACAGGAAGCAAAACTGCAGAGCTCCCGGAGCTGAGAAAAGGCAAATAAATAGTGTAATTGAGCAGAGGGAGAAAAGGCGGTGGGGGGGGGGGGGGGGGGGAGAGAGAGAAAGAAAGTGTTAACTCTGCATTTGTGGGAAAAAAAAAGCACAAAAATCTTCAAGGATTGTCTCTGCCACACTCACCATTGAATCGGTCGATAGCTTCCTGCCTCATTGCACCAGTGACACTTCCATCAATCCTTTCATACTTGTAGCCCTCATAGTCCATGAAGTCTTCCAATAAATCCAACATTTTAGTCATCTAAGGAAAAGGCAGCGTATAAGGGTGGTAGTACAGGGAATGTGATAACTTTGAGAACAAAGTCCAGTTTAAAAAAGCTTGAAAGGGTGTGATCTATGTAAATGTCAGGGTGCCATGAGTTAATTCAGAGCTTGATGTGGTATTCACATAGTACATTTCATGATGTTTGCATGACAATGTTGAGTACAGAATCCCTTGCACATTCATGTGGCACTTATGCATGCCAAGACACATTGTGTGGCTTTTTCACACAGCATGTAGCTAATGAAGTGTGGCAGATGTGAGACGTGGGCTTTCAGTATGTCAGACAGCCATTCAGCCCATCCAATCCATGCAAGGTCAGCGACATGTAACGATCGTGAAGTGTTATCTTCTGTATTTTTGATTGTCAAGAAGAAGAAACAAAAAGAGGGAGGGTTTTGAAACCAAAGGACTGTGAAAGTAATTGCTGCACTTTATAAAAATAAATTATTGAAATTCATACATGGTACTTAAACTGCTACCTTGATCAAGTGGTGGGGATGTGGTTTGTAAATGGCTGAGCATCACTGTGCGCTTGCAGAGTGCAATTCAGTCAAAAACAAGTAGCTAATTGTTTTGGGTAACCGTGACTGGTCATGGATGCCAAAGGTCATCACCCGGACAGCAACTCTCCAATTAGTTCCTGGAGAGACAAACAGCTTATGCATATGCAAATGACAAAGGCAGAAGCTCTCGGGCCTCTGGAAGGATAGGTGGTCTGTCTCCCACTCTGGTAAGAAAATCCGATGGTAAAGGAAATCCAGTTACTTCTTCTATCAGTTGTGTGTTGTTACCTTTAACCAGTCAAATTTCATAATTGGTAAATCAGTTGCTCAGTGTCTCATGTGATACAGAGAAAGGACCTGAAAGACAACCTTGGAGAACGAAAGGAAACAGAAGGAATATTTCTCTGAACCCTGAGGGCATGCACAATTCAGTTGTTTTCTCAGTATGTTTTGCTCCTCCATTAAACGCTACTTTTTTTCTTCATCTGCCATGCGCATTAGGGGATTTTTAGAAGCGAATTAAAGTTTTAACACAGAGCTTTAATGTCAACAGTTCATATTGTTCAACTATGGTTAGCATCTATTTATTTGTAATACATAGCAGTTCTTGTTTAGTACAGAAACTGGTTAAGTACAGGTTCATGTTGTCTGTTCAACAAAGTCTCTCAGGCAGGTAACTGGGGATTTTGACGACCTTTATAAAATTTAACTTTTATGGCAACTCTGGAATTAGGAGGGGCTTGCCTTCCAGCATGCTACTCCA
The DNA here is from genome assembly GCF_037043375.1 of Chiloscyllium plagiosum. NCBI lineage: Eukaryota > Metazoa > Chordata > Chondrichthyes > Orectolobiformes > Hemiscylliidae > Chiloscyllium > Chiloscyllium plagiosum. The sequence continues at coordinate 21,138,008 of NW_028270182.1, forward strand.
ATGAGGCCTAACATACTAAAACAGCAGGATTTTCTTTTGACATGTCATTAGCTAAATTATTAAATTCTAGGAAGATCCTTATTCATTATTCCCAGCCAAATCACAAATGTTATCATGTTATTATTCTACTCGAAGTATTGACCAGATCAATTCTGCAGTTAAGATATTTTCACTCATCTATCACCTCCCAATTTGCCGACTCAATTCAGATTCTGAACAGTCCAGCACTAAGGTGGTGAACTAAGCTCCAAGACACTCAGCAGCAACATGCACTAGTATCGGATGAAGTCAAGATGGACTTCAAATCATCTCCAACAGGTCATATTCTGAACAAGAGTGCCCCCACCCCATCTTTCATTGATGTGGTGTTGCACTGCATAGCTGGAAAGTGAACAGCTTAGTGGGAACATAGAAATTAACCATATCACCCATATGACAGTAGAACTGGCGGAACGAATCAGAAGGTTTGGCTCTAAGTACTAATATGAAAAGTGAGCATTGAAGACATGAGCCATCTGAGAAAATCTCAGCACTCTAAGCCTGAGAGTTGCTGTACCTGAGAAAATATCAGCACCCTGTGGCCCTGGGCTTTCAGTTTCTTCAGCATCTTCTGGAGGAGCGTTAACTTTCCTGATGACTTGATCAGCCCACTGCCTTCATACGCACCATTTGGCAACTTTGCAGACTCCTGCAGCAGAGGAAAACAAAGCAGCAGAGTCAGAACAGACCTCTAATCGTATCAGTGCTGAGTTACAACATCAAAATTAACAGAATTGCTAATGTTCACCATACCTTATTAGCTTCTGTACCCTTTTAGTAAAAAGCTCCCAGCACCAGAGTTTTCTCCCGCCACCCATTCCAGAAGGGTATGTATTCTGATTTCTTGCCCAAGAGCCTAAGCAACACGAATGGCCTAGACAGCATAGGAGAGTGGGGAGGGTAACACATCAGAAACTGTTCTCCCTCCCCACAATACCACAACTGAAATAATTATCTGATCATAAGATTGTTATTGAGGGACTCTGCAGTTTTATTTTAAATTCTACTGCTTACATTTCTGCACTAAACTTCTCCATTTCCTGTTGTGGCCAAATTGTATCAATTTCCCAAAGAAAATGCACCAAATTCTCACACCAACCATAGGATCATGCACTCTCTCTCCTCATCAACCCATGTTCAATGTTCTGGTCTGTCTGCTGTCTACTTATCAGTGATAGTTCAGGACTGTTCACAGCACTCCAGAGGAAACTAGGTGCAGCACAGGAAGGACATACTGGCAGGAGCAGATGAGACAAGGATTCAAACAGTGATGTAAATCTGGATTACGCTCCATTGAGTACAGAAAATTAAGGAGTGATCTACTCAAAATGTTAGAGAATAAAAATGACTCCATTCAGTTATAGAGAAAAACTACCATCTGAGGTAGGGAAGGTAAAAGTGTCTAGAACATGAGACAGAACTTTAGAATTTGAGCCAGGTTGTTGAGAGACGATGCCACAAAGTGAAGCAGAAATCTAGAACTCTTACCCAAAAAAACCTGTTGAGAGGGAAATTATATGAAATAACATCATCCATTGAGCCCTTTCAGTCTAATCCACCGTCGAATAAAATTGTTGCTAATTCGTTTGTGTTTTGAATTCTACATCTCCAATTATCTTCAACAACCTTTGATCCCTTCATCTAAAGTGAATCTACCCATGTCTGCCAACAGCACGTTTTCAATTCCCACATTAACCGAGTTGACCATTAAAAGGTCTCTCCTTCTCCCCCTTTCCCTGAGGTGCGATGACCTGGAGGTCAAACTACCCATTATTTTTCTCTAATGAGATCAGCCCTGTGGTCCTCTCGGACTATAGCAACTTTGCCTTTGTAACAACCTCTGAAATGTTTCTAAGACAACAACCACACATCCACCATCTCCTGGAGGCAGAGTTTCAAAGTCCCACAACCTTTAAAGAAATTACCCTCATCATTGTCTTGAAAGAATGACCCCTTTGTTTCGAAACAGTGTCCATTAGTTCTGAACTCATTCATAAAAAGAAACATCCTTTTCCACAAGTTAATGCCAACATTCAGGATCTTATAGACTTCAATAAAGTTGTCTCTCACTCAAGCTCCAGTGGAAACAAACCCAGCATGGGACATTAACACGTCACGTGAATGGGTGAATAGGTGACAGTTGAGATTCAACTTGGGAAAGTGTGAGGTGATGCATTTTGGTCATAAGAACACAAAAGTCAATACAAAGTAAAGGGTACAACTCTAAAGAGCAAGGATGTCATGTGAACTTGTATAAGACACTTATCACGCCTCAGCTGGAGTGCTGTGTACAGGTGTGGGCACCACATGATACGAAAGACACGAATGCATTGGAGTATACACAGAAGTGATTTACTAGAATTGCTCCAGGTAAGAAACCTTAGTTAGGAGGATAGATTGTAGTAGTTGGGGCTGATCTTCCCAAAACAAATATTCAGAGACAGAGACAATCTCATTGAGATTTTCAAAATCACAAGCGGGCTGGACAGAGTAGATACAACAAAGCCACCTCCTCTTGTAAAAAGAGGGGTGCAGATTGAAAGTGGTGTGCAGACAAAGCAAAGTTAGTGTGAGGAAACTTTTTCCCCCACCACAGTGGCTCATTAGGGTATGAAATACACAACCTGGAAACATGTGGAGGGAGGTTCAATGAGGCATTCAAAAGTGCATTGGATGGTCTTTTTGGATATTAAATGGTACACAGTGACACAGGAAAAGGGTAGGAAACTGGCACGAGGGCGGCACGGTGGCACAATGGTTAGCACTGCTGCCTCACAGCGCCAGAGACCGGGGTTCAATTCCTGCCTCAGGCAACTGACTGTGTGGAGTTTGCACATTCTCCCCGTGTCTGCGTGGGTTTCCTCCGGGTGCTCCGGTTTCCTCCCACAGCCCAAGGATGTGCAGGTCAGGTGAACTGGCCATGCTAAATTGCCCGTAGTGTTAGGTAAGGGGTAAATGTAGGGGTATGGGTGGGTTGCGCTTCGGCAGGTCAGTGTGGACTTGTTGGGCCAAAGGGCCTGTTTCCACACTGTAAAGTAATCTAAAATCTAATCTAGAGAGAGAGTTTGGTGCTTCCCTCATAAGACAGCTTGCTCATTCTAGAATCAATCTGGTAATCCTCCTCTGAATTTCCTCAATGTTCATACAATGTTGCTTAAATAAGGAATTAAAACTGCACAAAGTATTCAAGATGCAGTTTGACCAAAACCCTATGTTTTACTTCAGTTATGTTCAATGTCTCTGGTGTTAAAGGATAGCATTCCATTAACATTAACCTCTTTCACGCTTTTAAAGAGCCTCAACTAAAACTAACTACTGCTTGGCACAGTTGCCTTTCATGGACACCAGGAAATAAAACCCTCTCATTATTGGCTATATATTTGTTAAGATCCTAGTCAGTGGAATGCAGGCCACCAAGTTGGGACTGAGAAAGAAACATACCAGAGTGATCACCTACCATGGCAGCCACAGGGAAGAGATAAGGATGGTTACAACATTTCTTCAGATCCATCATAATATTCAGCAATGACACCTGATTTCCACCACCTTTCGAGTTCAGCGCATCAAAGTTTCTTGTCAGAATAAATTTGTAGTACTTTCTGAAAAATAGTATAGAGATTTTAGATAAGGCAGCACTTCTTCCTACTCTTCATTACCTCATCACCTCTTCCCCAGGTGGCAGCTAAAAGGAACTGGAGTACATTACTTTTTAAAGAAGCTAAGTGGAGGTTTCACCAAATAGGGAACTTGAATACAGTTATTTCTGAGAGGGGCAATACAGGAATGAAAAGACATGAGTACAAGAGTCACACTACCTCACCAAAGCTAAGAATTAGAAAATTCGCTGTGACACACAAGTGAAACAGATTCCACTCGTGATCAATTAGGGTCGGTTAGATATTTCTTAAATCAACCTATTTTATTGCACACTTCTGGCGTTGGTGGGACTTGAATCTAGTCTCCTGGTCCACTACCAATGCACCACACGAGATCCTCCCTTAATGTCAATAAGCAAAAATAAAACAAGCATCTGGATCAATATTCAGCCTCATTGAGGGCTCGAGTGATATCAAAGCCCCTGCTCGTTTGTTTGTACTTCTTGAGAAAGTTACAAGGCTGGGAAGATAAAATAAAGTGGAAAGACTAGAGAAGTTTTAAAATACTTGGCAAAAAGAAAAAGCACTTATAAACAAAAATAAAAATGGAGCCAGCTGCTACAAAGGGCAGTGGAAACACCTTCAATACCTTTCAAGAGAATCATTAAATACTTGAAAGAGCAACATTTCCCAGACTGTAGGTGGAAAATAACTGAGCTCTTTTCAAGAATGTCACCATAAACCCAATGGGCCAAATGATCTCCTTCTATGCTCTATAGTAGGAATAGATGAATATGCATTCACACTTCACAAGCCCAGTTTTGAAATAAAATTGAAGCTGTAATATCCAATGCTGTACCAGAAACTGATCACGAAAGCCAAAAGCTGATTGGAAAGCCAAGTGGAGTGAGTACACCTCTTCCAGAAAGCCTCCAGCCCAGTTTCAGCAGGGACAGATTTACAGATTCAGGATGCACTTATGGCACAAGTTTAGCATCAATGTAAAGGGAAGCTATTTCACATTGGTAACAGAGAGAGATATGAGGTCAACTAGGAAGAAAGTCAACGATGGACTAAATACAGCCCCTGGATGGAAGGAATTGGATAAGTTGAATGGGTTTCACACTCCAGAATGTTCACTCCACCCGCCAGTAAGAATCTTGTCCCGAAAGTAAAGGATACCACTTAGGACAAAGGCCTAGCTAATGATTACTTACTTCTGCATCGTACTCAACTCCACACGCACAATCAGTTCTGTCTTGGATGGCATATTCTTGAAAACATCAGTTTTAAGGCGTCGAAGCATGTGGGGACCAAGGAGATCATGGAGCTTCTTGATCTGGTCTTCTTTTGAGATGTCAGCAAATTCTTCAAGGAAACCCTCTAGGTTACTGAAAAAGAAAGGGAGTGAGAGCCAAGCTTTGGGTGGTCACTCAACCAACAGGACTTGAATCTTCTCTAGCTGTTCAAGCTGTTGCACCATTAACAATACCAATTGTATAATACCAATATAGTGCCTTTGTGACTTCAAAGTTCCCCAAAAGACTTCAGAGTTTCAAACTTTGTTTTTAGTTTCTAAATTTCATTTAGTGACATGAAGGTAGGTGACCTAATGCATGATCAAAGAGGGAGCAGTTAAGATGTAGCTTATTGAAGGAGGAGATGAGTTTATAAAGGGAATTAGAGTATTTAACTGATGGCGATGGTGGTGCCGAATGCCCAGATTGCACAGGAGTCCAGAGTTGCTAACTGAGGGAGTTAATTAAACCTGAAACTCCCAGAAGTATTTCAAATCACTAGCATTCAACTACAGGCAGAAAGTCCAAAAGAGCCAGAAGGAAGGGTGAGATGCAGATTTAGACTGGTGCAGCTCCAGCACAGTGCTGAGACAATGTTGCATCGTCAGCTAAAGGAAATTACGAGGCTAAAGCAGTATTCTGCATTTCATTTAATTGAGAGAGATATTTTCCCCCTAAATTGATGTAATTTGAGACTATTTGAAGCACACATTATGTTCCCATTTTATGCAGTAACATCTACAGTCAACAGGGGTTTTTCCTTTAGAAAACTGCACAAATTAGTTTGTTCTTCAATGCCATTTTCCAGCCTTCTCCCCACAACCCTTACCAACCAAGAATCTTTCTAGCTTGGTCTTAAGTGTAACGATAAGCTGCTAAATATCATCAGGGCAAGGATAGATTAGCTGCCTAGCAAAAGAGAATGGGGATAAAGCCTTTTACAGCATTGAGTTCCACAGATTCATCACCCTCTGGCTGAAGAAGCTCCTCTTATCAGTTCCAATGGGTTCTCCTTTCACTCTGAGGCTATGCCCTCAGGTCCTATTTTCTTCAACTAGTCAAAAGATCATCTCAAGTCCACTCTATCCAAGCTTCTCAGTATTCTGCAAGATTCAATATGATCCCCTCTCATCCTAAAACTCCAATCATTACAAAGCTCTCAACCGCTCAACAACAGCTCAACCCTCCTTACAAATGGGGCCCAAAACTGCACACAATATTTCAAATGCAGTCTCTGACCAGAGCCTTAGCAGTATAGATCTGCTCTTGCTTAAAATTAGTGTTAACATTGCATTTGCCTTCCCAACTGCCAACTGAACTAGTATGTCAACCTTAAGAGAATCCTGAACTAGGACTGCCAAGTCACTTTATGCTTCAGATTGCAGAAGCCTTTCCCCACTTAGAAAATAGTCTATGCCTCTATTCTTCCTACAAAAGTGTGCAAAGTAATCTCTCACTTTCCAACATTGGACAAAAAAGTGACAGATGGAATACACTCTCCTAGCCTTTCCAAATCCTTCTGTAACCGCCCCACTTCCTCAACTATCAGTCTAGCCACCTATCTTGCATCATCTGTAAACTTAGCAACAATATCCTCAGTTCTTCTGTCCAGACCATTAAATGTATAACAAGAATAGTTTTCTGTACCGCCTCCTTCTGCATTGCAGCCAATCGATCCGTGCCAGCACCTTACCCTTGATCTTATTTAGCAGCCCCCTGTGGCATCCTTGTCAACATTGACCTAAGTGGATAACTTGATGGCCAAGGAATGGTCTCGTCTGCCCTCTCAAGTAGGGAAACACAGCTAATATTAATGTTTCCAATGGTTCTGAATACCAACATCTCGTAAGGTTTTACTTTTATTTTAAACATACCTTTACAGGTGTGAAGTATTACAAGTGCTTATTCTTTCAAATGAATAATAAAAAAAAGGATTCTCAACAGATGTCACCGCACGAATCCAATTTGAACAAAGAGCAGAGCTCACACCGATGCAAGGAATTTTGCAAAAGAAAAGAAAATCACTAACAAAATTTGGTTAATATTACATTGCGATTTGTGACAGTTTTTCTTAAGAATTACAACAGAACTACACTTTATAACCAATGAAGCTTCCTTTTGCAAAAAAAAAAAGCCCCAAATTCCCAAATGTGGAAGGTCAAAAGTCCCTCCTGCCCCTGCCATTTTTAAAGTGGCACTTACTTGAAACGGTCAGGCGTGAGAAAGTTGAGCAAATGGAAGAGTTCTTCTAGGTTATTTTGAAGTGGTGTTCCTGTCAGCAACAACTTCCAGTCAATCTTATAAGCGTTCAACACTCTGAAAAACTGAATCATTATTAAGTCAGCACGATCATCAGGATGTCTGTGTTACCTCAATTTGCAAGTTCTCAGAGCTCAATACATGGCTCTAAGGAGCAAAGAAAGTAACTTATAGCAGGCAAGCCCAGACTTTGACTTGGCCGTAGAACTCTGAAGCAAAAATGGTTGTAGGTTCAATTCTGCCTCCAGAGACTGTAACAAATGATCCAGGCTCATATTCAGTTTTTTAAAAAAAAAATTCAATTGCGTTACATGGGAGTCACTGGCCGGCCAGCATTTATTGCCCAGCCCCCCAGTAAGGAGGGAGCTGTGTACTATTGGAGGGTGCCATCTTTCAGGTGAGGTGAGGCGAGGCGAGGTGTAAACTCAATATCCTGGTTGCTTTCAGATGGTCTGTTTTTTTTTGCAAAGAAAAGGACAGGAGGTATTGCCCCAGCCATCTGACCGAACACATCTTTCAGCTGATGGGCAGCACGGTGGCTCAGTGGTTAGCACTGCTGCCTTGCAGCGCCAGTGATCCGGGTTCAATTCCTGCCTCAGGCAACTGTCTGTGTGGAGTTTGCACATTCTCCCAGTGTCTGCGTGGGTTTCCTCTGGGTGCTCCGGTTTCCTCCCACAGTCCAAAAATTAGATTAGATTAGATTACTTACAGTGTGGAAACAGGCCCTTCGGCCCAACAAGTCCACACCGACCCGCCGAAGCGTATACCACCCAGACCCATACTCTTACATTTACCCCTTCAGCTAACACTATGGGCAATTTAGCATGGCTAATTCACCTAACCTGCACATTTTTGGATTGTGGGAGGAAACCAGAGCAAAAAATGTGCAGGTTAGGTGAACTGGCCATGCTAAATTGCCCGTAGTGTTTCCTGAAAGGGTAAATAGATCAGGGTGGGTTGCGCTTCGGTGGGTCGGTGTGGACTGGTTGGGCCGAAGGGCCTATTTCCACACTAAGTAATCTAAATCTAATCTAATCTAATCTAATCACTGGACTGGGTTGTCTGGCCATCAGCATACAAACTTGTTTCTGGGAGTTTGTTGTATTCACTGTTGTGGGAAGGTGTGTACGCTTCTGTACAAAGCTGCACACCACTGGGGGACGCTGACAGGTACTGCACAAGTCACCTTCTGACTTCGAAGGATTTTTTCAGTGACTCACCGAGTCACTCAGTTGGGAAGTAGGGATGAACTACAAATTCGCCTTCAAAAATATCACTCATCCCACACACAGCTATGCAGTGGTTATGTTAGCAGACTAATGTAATCCAGAGGTTTGCAGGAATAATTGAGAATTTAAGTTCAAGCTCCTCTGTAACAGCATGAGGATTTATATTGTGCTCTTAATGTTTGAAAATAAACTGAAGAAATAACCATGAAACTACTAGATTATTGCAAAATCTACACTTGGTCAGAAGCGTGAGGTCTTGTACAACGGTTAGGTTTTAAGCAGTCTCCTTTGTTTATTCTTTCACGGGCTGCAGGCATCAGCATGTCATTCAATCCCAATCTTTAATGCTGAGAGAATGGGGAGGAGAAACAAACAGACAGACATGTGAATAGCAGAAGAAAATGGCCTTCCAAAAGTCACCTTGCAGGTGTTATTTTCTGGTTAGAGACTAAAATCTTTAGATAGGAAAGAGAACTGGAGGATGCTGAAAGGAATCATTACCAGAAAGGGCCTTGCTACTAGAAGATGGTTACGCTTCTGAGGGAAACTGCTTCCAAAACAGACAGTGAGCTTTACAACTTAATGAAACAAGAAGTGAGCCTGATGGAGGCTGGATGTTACAGGCAGTTCCCAGATTGTTCTGGAGTCCATCTGCAAGTCGATGTGTACACAATGCAGGGCAACATAAAGGAATTGTTAGTGCAGGAAATGTTCAAATGTCAGTATTTAAAATTATATCCCAGTATGAGATCATGTTCATAAGTTGGATGTCTTTAAATCAGGAACCCCCTGTACTTTACTTTTGTTAGTTACAGTACAAGTCTCAAAATGTGTAACTTTGTCAGGCAGCAGTACTGCCTGACAGCACCAGGGAACCAGATTCAATTCCACCCTCGGGCAACTGTGTGTGGACTTTGCACATTCTCACGTCTGCATGGTTTTCTTTCAGGTGCTGTAGTTTCTTGCTGTACAGTCCAAAGATGTACTGGTTGAGTGAACTGGCCACACTAAATGGCCTGTAGTATCCCAGATGGATTAACCATGGGAAATGCACGACTACAGGGACAGCAGAGGAGGTAGGCCTGGGTGGGATGTTCTTCGGAGGGTTGGTGTGGACTCAATGGGTTGAACGGCATGTGGGGATTCTACGTAGCATTCTCTTTTGAATTGGCAAATGGGAATTCAGCGCTTTAGAAGTTAGGGGTCTTCATGGAGGTCAGAATACGTCAGGGTTTGTAGATGACACCAGACGCTTGCTGACCTGAATGACTTGACTACATTCTGAAATGGCCAAGCTGGACACTCAGTTACCAACTCTACCATCATAACGTCGAAAGAGGAATAAACATCAGCCATGCCCACAACCACGGAATGAAGTGTTGAGCCAGGGTGGTCACTACCAGAATTAAAGGACTCAATTAAAACAAAAGCTCTCTCATTTAGGGATCACAAAGTTTAGGAAGAAATTCAAGACAGTACTTAGCAGGTTTTGGAGAAGATTTGTAGCTCAGGTTGAGGCTCTGGGTGTAAGTTTGCTCGCTGAACTAGAAAGTTCGTTTTCAGACATTTCGTCACTGTACTAGGTAACATTAGTGAGCCACCAGTGAAGCCTTCAGAGACTCAGTGATGTTACCTAGTATGGTGACAAACGTCTGAAACGAACCTTCCAGCTCAGCAAACAAACTTACACCCAGAGCCTCAAATCTTCTCCAAAACCTGCTAATTACGGTCTTGAAATTCTTCCTACACTTCATTGTGATCCCTAAATGAGAAAGCTTTTGTTTAAATAGAGTCCTTACACAAAAAGAGATGCTAAGAAACATAGATGTTATAAATACAAAGTTGACATAACAGGATAGAGGATGCCCATTTGATCCCACCTTGGATTGGTTGTTCTTCAGTCTGTGTGCTTCATCTACCACTAGACAGGCCCATTTAATGGAGCTCAGAGCTGCCTGGTCAATGGTAACCAGCTCATAGGAGGTCAATAAAACATGAAACTTCACTTGTGCCTGACTCTACAAAAAAAAAAATACAACATTAGTTAGAACAGCTTAGGATACTTTCAAAACGGTCCCTTTTCCAGTTTAAGTTGTTTTCAGGTTATGCCCAAAGCCCAACCCAAAGTCAAATGATCCTGCGTAAATCTCCAGTGTATGCACTGGGCCCTACAGTCACTGAACACACGAACTCAATACCGGTACCTAGCCCCGGGATACCCAGCACTAAAATTTCTAAACTTTGAAGGCTTACCCTGATTTTGACAGCTCGCTTGCTGACTTTGACTGCATTGTCATCAAAACAAAACTCATTTTCCCGAATGACAGCACGGCTGTCTTTGTCTCCAGTGTAAGTCACCACATAGAAATCTGGAGCCCACATCTCAAACTCACGTTCCCAGTTTATGATGGTAGACAGAGGAGCACTGACCAGGAAGGGGCCACTCGAATGTCCCTGAGGAGACAAAAGATGATCAATTGTACAAATAAACTGCTTGTATTCATACGGTTACATTAACAGAACAACAGTGCCAAGTGACTTGCTGAAAAGGTGCAGATCAACTGATAGGTATTCAAAGCTCAGAGCCCAACCAGGTCACCAATGGTGGAATGACAGAAAATGGGAGAGATATCAGAGGTATAAGGATTTGGGTGCAGAGCTGGAAGAGATTATAGGGGAAGAGGACAGCAAGGACTAGGAAGAGTTTGTTTCTATATTTAAAGATGTTAACAGATCAGGAGCCAACGCCAGTTAGCAAGTACAAAGCTGATTGGCAAAAGGAACTGGGTATGAAGGAGGATATGGGACAGAATTTTGGATGAGCTGAAACTTTTATAGATGGTTTTTGCAAGGTTTGTAGCTCAGATTGAGGTTTAGGGTGTAGGTTTGCTCGCTGAGCTCTAGGTTTGATATCCAGACATTTCATTACCTGGCTAGGTAACATCAGTGGCGACTTTCAGTGAAGCGAAGCTGTTGTCTCCTGCTTTCTATTTATGTTTGTTCTGGATGGGTCCCATCCAGGACAAATATATAAATAGAAAGCAGGAGACAACAGCTTCACTTCACTGAAGGTCGCCACTGATGATGTTACCTAGCCACGTAATGAAACGTCTGGATATCAAACCTAGAGCTCAGCGAGCAAACCTACACCCCTTTTACAGATGGTAGCTGAAGATGTCTGATAGCAGGCTAAATGACCAGATAGGATTTCAAACCCATTCTTTTCCACTGGGAAGCACCAAAAAAATCTGTGAAAGTATCCTACTGTGTCCCCATCACTTTGGGAATTCACACTAAACTGAGCTTTTAAATTGTAAAAGATGCCAATTTTAGAAACAGATGTAGAATTTTGAGCAAGTATAATTCTGGGCTGCTGACTTGCTATCCTATTTCAGATGAAGTAGATATTCAATTTTCTGCAATGGAGATCCACTTATCCTACAGGAGGTCATTTCAAATCCAAAACGCCCCACTCTGAGAAGGTGGAGAACAATCCAATTGTACTCAAAATGTATAACTAATCAGTCCAGTTGGAATGGTGGACAAAATCCAGAATGCCCAATGGAGATGGAGTAAGAAAATGCACCATTTCCCAACGTGGAACTGGAATTCTCAAGAGCCTGGCAACCTGGAAATTTCCTCCAATAACTAGCAATTAAATTCTAAATGACCTCAACAATATTTTAAAATTACATAACCCTTCAATATGAAAACACTCCCTAAGGCATCATCAGACAAAGTTTGACGCTCGGACTGAGCGTTCTCAGGACCAGCTGACCTGTGATTTTCAAAATAAAACAAAAGTGTGAATCTAAAGAGACAAAGCATAGCATAGTGATAATTCACTGGCTTAACCTCCCAGAGGACCAAGCTAATGCTCTGGAGACACTGGGTCAAACCGCACCAATGGGATTCAACTAATAAATCTGGGATATAAAAGGCAGTCTCAAATATTGACCAAGAAGTTATCAATTGTCTTAAAAATCCCTCTTGCCATTATGAATGGCATTTAGGCAAAACAGATTTCCTCTCCATCTGACCTACAATGTGAATGACTCTCATTTGCCCTCTAAAATGGCCTGGCAATCCACTCAGTTCAAAAGGAAAGATGGATGGACAACAAATGTTGGCCTTACCCAATGATGCCACATTGCATGGGAAAATAAATTGGAAAAATCCGTTAATCTCACAGTGGCAATGCAGGTAGCTTCCCAATACCCTGTCTGCTCAAAACACTAACCCCAAATACAAACACTATTCTGGGGTTGCTAGCATCATTCATTCCAACGCTGTGGCATTGGAATAATTCACAGGGCCACATCTGTAAGAGGATGCAAGTCAACTATATTGACATGAGACTGGACTCGCACAGGTTCAAGCGATGATGATTTTGGCTTTGCTCCATAAAAAAGGGCATCAATGAAAGACCACTATTTTCTTACCTTTACAGCTTTGCAGTTACTGATCTTTGATGATTCAATTAATATACTTCTCCAGATGAATAGTCCAAGCCTTGGTACAGCAACTTCATGCCTCTTGAAATACACTACCACGCTCCTACTCTTAGCACAACATAATCAGACTTACTGAGTTTAGGTTGCATTTTACCTCTTTGTATAGAGAATACAAGAAGACAATGGTCTGTATGGTCTTTCCCAGTCCCATCTCATCAGCGAGGATAGTGTCAGTGCCCTGCGCCCAGGAAAAGCGCAGCCAGTTTAGTCCCTCCAGCTGGTACATGTGCAAAGTTCCACCAGTGACCGTGATGAAGTCTGGCTGGACTTCATATTTAATTGTTGGCTGCAGGGAAAAAGACAATGAAAGAGAAACAAATTATGCAACCTTCAGACAAAAAGCACAGCGCTGGAATGACACAACGTGACGGCTTTTGTGGCAAGGTGGGGGCTAATAAAGTAAAAAACGTCAGAACTTTGCCTTTTAGAAATAATTCATTTGTAACCTTTCATAATCTCCCAAGTCCCAAAGCCCTATACTGTCAATGAAATACTTTTAAAGGGTGACCAATGCTACAACTCACCGAAGTGACTTACATAGCTTCTTCCAAACCCTCAACCACTTCCATTTAGAAAGATAAGAGCAACAGATAAATGGGAACACCAGGTGCTGCAAGTTCCTCTCCAAGTTACTCACAATCCTAATTTGAAATTATATCACCATTCCTTCAGCCACTGGGTCAAAATGCTAGAATTCTGTTCCTAATAGTAATGTGGGTGTGTCTACACCAGATGGATTTCAGTGGTTCAAGGCACTCACCACCACTTTCTCAAGGGCAATTAGGGATGGCAAAAAAATGCTAGTGCAGCCACAGATACCCTTCTCTGGTAAGCGAAAAAAAACACAAACAGTCCAGTCCATTTTTGCAAGGTCCCCACAACTGTGTGTGAAGTTTGCACATTCTCCCAGTGTCTGCATGGGTGCTCTCTCTTGGTGCTCCAGTTTCCTCCCACAGTCCAAAGACATGCAAGTTAAGTGGATTAGCCATGCTAAAATTACCCAATGTTCAGGAATGTGTAGGTTTGATGTGTAGCCACAGGAAATGCAGGGTTATAAGGATGGGGTGGGGAGGGGGTGTGGGGGTTAGGTCTGGATGGGACACTCTTCAGAGGGTCGGTGTGGACTTGTTTGGCCTGTTTCTCCACTGTGGGGATAAGTAGCAGTGAAGGACCAGGTTCATGTTTTGCTGGTGTTGCTGAAAAGAGCCATTTTGGCGGGGTACTGGGAAAATTTTTATTCTCTAAAATATCTAAAATAATCTTATGTCTGAACAGGATGGATGCAACTTCCATTTAACTTAGGAGCACGATTTCCTCAATACAACACCAATGTTTTTTTTGTGCTCAAGTCTTTGGTGTGAAACTTGAACCAACAAGCTACTAACTCAGAAGCAAGGATGCCACCCATTGGAGGAACATGCCAGCCAAGTTGAGTCAGGAAACAAGAAAAAACACTTAAGGAAGTTGGATTGTTGGGGCTTACTAAAAACACAATGGTGGTGGCATTTAGGAATACGAACAGGAATTGACATTGGGAAATTTTAAAAAGGAATTTTGGGGAGTCCTAGATCAAATACCAAATAAGAAGTGAATGGTAAAGTTACAGTTATGGAGGACCTCAATTATCAGGAAGGCCATTAAATCTAGTAGCAAGACGGACTGAAAAGACATTTGACATTAGTTCTGGAATTAAATAGAGGAATAGAACATGGTGAAGGCAAAAGTGTCACTTCATCCGGTAGAATGTTGGCTTGGAATCAGAAGCTTCAAACACAAACCCCAAAAGCCTGACAGTGCAGTACTGGTACCAGACTGTCACTGGTGCTGGCTTAAGATATTCAGTTGTGTGATTATAGAGTACAACACAACGCCAAAGACTGCAGGATAATCCCCAACATTGACATCAAGTGACAAAACCAAACCTTTATTCCCCCATTTAGAAGCGTGAAGTCTGCAATTCCTACTGCTTATTACACATAACTTCATCTATCATACTGAAATAAAGTAAGCTGGAAGTTCCAAAATCTCTTACAAATCAAATCATAACAGCTAGAAGAGACCTGCCAGTTTATCTGATCGGTTTCTTATGTAACACATGCAGCCTAAGATTGATTTAGTTTCCTTTTTTAATGAGTTGTTGTTATATTCTTCTCTCACATGCTCTGTGCAGTCATTGATTTGCTAGTCAACTTTGGAGTTTGAATGTGTACCCCATATACTAAAGAGTGATCATTGGGGTCAAGCTTCTTTACTGCTTAAAATCATAATTCATTCTGATCACCCCTCACCACCATTTATGTCCCAATATACAGTTCTGTGTCACCAAATACTTTGGCTTTTAATTAAAACAAAGTAGAGTGGTTATCCTTCTCTATTGCTTTAATTAGAAGCCCGGCCCAGACTACGAACACTAGACAGTCCCATGCCTCCATTCCCTACTCACTTCTGTTACAGGCGAGCCAGGAGGCTTGTCTGCCAAGAACTCCTTTATTTTCTTGAACTTCTTTGTTTTCTTGGGCCTGGTGGGTTCCTCCCCAATGATCATCTCCCTGCAGCAGAAACAGCACGGGGTTAAAGCTAGATATCAGCAGCCATCTTATGCATATCAGAAGAGTACATTGAGCATGCTATGCTTGTAGACAACTGGCAACATTCAAGTTCACAAAAAACAGAAGCAGATCATACGGTCTCTCATGCCTGCTCTGCCATTCGATAATAATAAGGCTGATCTCTGCATCACTTTCTCAACTTTTTATATCCCCTCATTCTCTCGATGTCTAAAATTCAGCCTTGAATGTATTCAACGATCAACTGCCCACACTTACGACAGGAAATTTTGAAGTCTGGCAATTGCTGAGGCCCAGCACCGACTTCTGGAGTATCCCAGAGGTAACAGTATGCTGTATGAAAAACGGCACACATTCCTGTCCTCACTGACCTGTGATTCCAGTATGCAACTTTGAGTGCTTCGTAATCCGGGATTTCCAGTTCATCCTTCTCCCAGGTGGCCTGGTCATATGACAGATCTCTCCACTTCACCAAGTAGTGGTAGTTTCCCTTCCTGTCGATACTGTAGAAATGAACGCAATACGAGCTGAGTGGAATGGTTTGGAGAGTGCACACTAGCAATGTCCTGCATGTGCCACCCATTCAAACTCAACTGATTCCTGCACAATTCAACAAGGCAAGCACAAATAACAAATCAAGCAGAGGGCACTGGATCAGGTGGCAGCTCTTGACCAAGTCCAAAAATGGATGACGGCCAGGATCACAATGGAAAAAATCAAGATTAAAATTAATATCAGAAACTTCATTAAACCACCCCCCCCCCCATTATCATCAAAAGGCAGCTCAAACATTTTTTTTTAAAAAAAAAGGTGTGCTTTAACCTATGTTTGAGCAGACTACTCTTTCCTGATCGACAGAAAGTAAGATTGTAACTGCACTCAGCCAGGATAAGGTGGGAATGAAAATGTTTCTATATATGGAAGAGTTCAAAACTAGAATTAGAATACAAGGCACTGCCTAAAGTGCTTTAAAGGAACTCATAAGGAAATTCTTCACTCAGGAAGCGATGAGAATGAGAATATTCAGACAGCAGCTGAGACAAACTGAGCTTATATTTAAGCGCGAGATAAGTAAGCACCAAAGGGAAAAAAAAGGAAGACACAGGAGAAGGTCAAGCTTACAATAAATTAGGTCAGGACCAAGCTGTGTCTTGAACGCATATTAAGGTTTAACAAGGAACATGTAATTACATCAAGTTAAACACGTTAATTAGATTTTCCATACTCTGAGGAATACAAATACAATCAAATGAGGGCTCTTGTGGTGTGGTGGTCCAAGACAGGAGATCCAGATTCAAGTCCCACCTCCTCCACATATGGGTCATAACACATCTGGACAGGTTGAGACAGATCTACAAATGCAGTTGAAAAGATTTATATAAAATGATTAGGAGAGCCAGAACACTAGCATGGAGTAGTTGGACAGACTGGAGTGCTTGCATCATGCGCTCTACTTCTATATTTGGAATCAATGGGTGTTCATGTCCTATAAAAACCCTTTGGGTCTTGGGGGTCATTTCAAACTTTCATGTCTACCAGTGATATGGTCCATGCTCAGAAATGGTGTACAGAGTTAAGAATCAAGACGATAAATGGACATTAGTAGCAGATCAAAAAGTGAAAAGTGAATGGTGGATACATTTGGATGATCTGAAGGGCATTCCATCCCTGATGCTAAAGACAAAATGGTTCTTCAACCGGCAGCTGTCCAACCTGTGCTGCAGGATACGATGAATGGTCATCCACTCAGGCTTTATCCCATAGCGGTAAAACTTCTCCTCCATTGCAGCATATTGAGGATCCTGGGCTTTCCTCTTCTCACTCTTGCTGTCATCATCCCCAGAGCAGTAATCAAACTGAGGTGGCTCGTCCATGTCAGTCTTTCGTTGGTAGTTCCGAAACATCACTGAATGATAAATCTCCAGCTGTGGGAAACCAGCAAAGCTATGGGTTACATCAACTGTGGATGATTTGTGAAGAGTCCCCAAGTAACCCAAATCTTCACCATGTACATGTTAACCCAAAATAATTCCCAGCTTGCATTCATACAGCTCATTTCTCAGAATCCCTGTAGTGTGGAAGTAGGCCACTCAGCCTGCGGGTCCACACCAATCTTCCAAAGATCATCCCACCCAGAAACATCCCCCACCCCCTCCCCAGCAACCCTGCATTCCCCATGGCTAATCCACCTTAACATGCACATCTTTGGACTATAGGAGGAACCAGAAGCACCCAGAGGAAACCCACGCAGAAACAAGGAGAACATCCTTGTGGAGTTTGCACACAGTCGCCAGAGGGTGGAATTGAACCTGGATCCCTGGCGCCGTAAGGCAACAGTGCTAACCACTGAGTCACTTCAGGGATCCCAATCTGTGCTATATTCTTTTCAGGGTGTTTGATGGGGATAATGAGAGTTTTACGCTGTATCTAATCCGGTTCGGTTTTTCCTCCAAATTTCAGATTGACGGACAGAACAGGAAAAAATACCGTTTCTCACCTGCAGCTCAGTGACCCAGGAGCAGTGCCAATACGACAGGCCGGCCCACTTAACGAAAAACTCCCGCTCAGGGCGCCCATGCAGTGGTTTCGGTGGGGAATCCTCAGGAGTGGCATCAGGAGGTCTGGGTACAGGGACTGGTATTGGCAATTCACCCCACTTCCAATGAAGAATCTTCTGGACTCTGCCTTTCAAGGGAGGGCACTTAAGACAGAAAATATCAGGAAAGAAGGTGAATCCTTACTGTCACACAGCAGAAAAACTTACATTGTGAAAGTTGAAAAACAATCACATTACAGCAAATGAAATATTTTTGAAGTGGTGTCACAGTTACAATATGAGCAGTGAGGCAATTTGCACAGTGATCCCACACACAGGAACAACCAAGTAAATTATTTTATGCTTATAGATCCAGGCATTGGGTGGGTTACATAAGCAGATTCAGAAAGAAATTTAGATACTGTGCGTCTTGTGGGATAGTTTGGAAGGGAGGGGTTTAGATTTTTGAGACACTGAGATCACCTTTGGGAAAGGAAAAAGCTGGTCAGATGAGATGGGCTTCACTTGAGCAGATACGGAATTAATCTGTGTGTAAATAGTGTGGTGGGGGTGGATTAAAATTTGTAAAGCAGTGAGGTGGGTTGACTAATGGGCCTAGTTTTGGAAGTTAACAGATAGGGCAAAAGAGAGAAGATCGTGAATGGGGAAAAATAAGTGAAGGAAGGCTTAAGATTTGATAGTGAACAAATAAATGGTTGCCTTCCAGTGGGCATGAAAGAGTTAAATTGTATGCGTAAGGGCCTCGATCCTGATGAGGGGCTTTGTCCGAAACGTTGACTCTCCTGCCCTGTTGTGCTTTTCCAGCACCACACTCTCGACTCAAACCAGAACAGGACTGGATACTTCACATCCAGGGTTATAAGGCTTTTAGGAGAAACTGTGCTTTTAAAAAAAAAAGGAGGGAGGGGTAGTGTAGCGATCTTGGGTCATTGATAGCATAAATTGTCCTTGCATGAGATGCAGCTCCTGGATTGGAATCTGGACGGTTGGAGGTGAGAAACAGGAAAGGAGTGGTGACCTTACTGGGTACCTATTCTAGTTCTCCAAATGGCAGGCAGGAAGTAGTGAGAGCAAGAAATTTGTAAAGCAAGAAATCTGCAGGACAAGTATGATTGCAATAGTTGGTGATTTCAGGGCAGACTGCAAAAAAGGTAGATTGTGGGGCACAGAAGAAGTGGAGGAATCACCGAAATGTATTCAGGCGAACTTTCTGCATCAGTATATTTCCAGCCCTAGCAGGGAAGGAGTGATGTTAGATCTGGTCCTGAGGTAGGCCAAATGCAGAACATCAAGGTGGCGAAGCATTTGGGAAATAGCAATCACAATAAGGTTCAATATTAAGTTGGAAAAATGCTTTAAAAAAAAGTGAATAATAAAATATTCCATACTGGAAAGGGTAGATTTTAGGGGTCTGAAAGTTGAATTGGAGTACGTTGATTAGAAATGAACCTTGGCGAATAAAACAGGGAATGAAAAAGGAGAGAAATTCAAAAGAGAGGAGAATGAAATGCGGGGTACAATACCCTGGATAACTAATGATATTGAAAAAAAAAGTAAAGAAAAGGAGGCATATGATGCAGACCGGAATAATAATCGCAACAGAAATCAGGAAGAGTATCTCAAATGCAGAAGATTTGCAAAATCTGGAATAAGAAATTAGTAGTAGTATGAGGAAGGGATGTGTTAAAACAAGTTTTAAAGTATTCTTTAAACATTTAATAGTAAAAGATTAGTGAAGGATAAAGTGAAGCCCAAAAGGAACAAGCTGTGCACTGGAACAAAGAATATGGTAAAGGTGCTAAAGAATATTTTGCTTCAGTCTTTATCAAACTAGAAAGCAGTCATGATGGCCTAGTTGAAATGTGGTTGTTATGCAAATGACCAGTACAGTGACAGATTAAGTAGTGCTAAAAGGGCTGGCAGTTAGAAAAGAGCAAATTAGAAAAGACCTGGATAGGATGCACTCTAGATAGAGCAAATTGCAGAGCTGTGCCAGAGATTTTCCAGGCCTTTCTGAACACAGACTTCATCCTGGAAGATTGCAAACGTGACACCACTATTTAAGGGGTAAAGAATAACCCAGGAAACTACAGACTTGTCAGCTTTACATCAGCATTAGGAAAACTGATGGAGGCAATAATATGGGATACACTTACAGACAGCTAAGGTAATACTAGACAGTCAACATGGCTTTGTCAAGGGCAAATCATGACTGTCAAATTTGATTGAGTTCTTTAACAAGGTGACACAGGCAGTGGATGAGGGTACTACTGTGGATGTTCTTCAGTTGGCTTCTCAAAAATAATTTGATGCAATGCCACATGGTAGGTTGTTTAGCAAATTAGAAATGTTTGGGATTGATGCGTCTTTAGCAACATGGATTAGAAGTTGGCTAAAACACAGGGATTAGAGGAAACACTTCTGCATCAAAGAGTTACCCTTCAGGCTTATTTTACATCTTTCCCTTCTCATCTTAAACCTATGCCCCTCCAGTTTTAGACCTCCCCAACCTAAGAAAAAGGCCTTGACTATTCACCCTATCCCCCTACCCTCCAGGATTTTATAAAAATTATTTTTATATAGATGAGCATATCTCAGATTGGAGAGGAGTCTAGGGATTGGTGTTGACACATTTGCTTTTTCTGATTTATATAAATGATTTGGACATGGATATTGAGATCAAAATCTAAATTTACAGATGACCCTAAACTGGAAGAATATTGAATTGTTATGATTATGCTGACCAACTTGACAGGAACGTTAACAAGTTGGCCAAATAAGCAAACGCATGCCATATGAAATTCTACGCAGACAAATATGAAGTAACGCACTTTGGTAGAAGAAATACTGGAGAGACACAGAATCAAATGGTGCAAGTTTGAGGGCAGTACAGGAGCAGAGGGACCTCAGGCAATTCTCTGAAGGTGGCCAGGCAAGTTGAAACAGTTGCTAAGGTGGCTTATAAAGGCTTTATAAACAGAAGCATAGCGTACAAATGCAAGGAAGTGACACTATTCATCTACAAATCATTATCCAGACCACAGAGTATTGTTTTCAGTCCTGGGCTCAAAGTTCTAGAGAGTGAGATCAAAAGAATGGCAACACGAACGGGGGACTTTAGAGACAAGATTAGAGAAATTGGGTTTATTCTCTTTTGGAGCAGACAAGAGTAGAAAGGTGATCTTATTGAGGTGTTCAAAATTATGAACAATTTTGATAGTGTAAAGAGGATATTCAGTTTCAATCAGCCAAGTCCGTAACTAAGGGTCACAATTTCAAGACTGTCAGCAAAAGTCAGTGTCAGAGAGCATGGAAACAGACTTTTCAGTCCAATTTAGCCTTGCCAACCAAACATCCTAATATGACCTGGTCCCATTGGCCAGCACTTAGCCCATATCCCTCTAAACCCTTCCTATTCCTATACCCATTCAGATAGCTTTTAAAATGTTGCAATTGTACCACCCTCCAGCACTTCCTCTGGTACCTCATTCCGTACATGCATCACCATCTGCATCAAACAGTTACCCCTCAGGCTTATTTTAAAATCTTTCCCTTCTCACCTTAAATCTTAGCCATTCCAGTTTTAGACTTCCCCACCCTAGGATAAAGACCTTGACTATTTATCCTATTCCCATGCCTTCCATGATTTTATAAGCCTCTAGAAGGTCAACCCTCTCAACAGCCACATGACATCCCAACTCCTAAACTCAATGCTCTGATCAATGAAGGCAAGTGCGCCAAACACTTTCTTAACCACACTGTCTGTTACCCCACTTTCAAGGAACTATGCACCTACACCCTCAAGTCTCTTTGCTTGGCAACATTCCCCAAAGCCATCATAAGTCCTGCCCTGAAATGGACAATAAAAACAGCTGGATGTAGGTCTGCTCACTGAGTTGGAATGCTCATTTTCAGACTTTTCATCACCATTCTAGGTAATATCAGTGAGCCTAGCATGGTGACGAACCTTCCAGCTCAGCGAGCAAACCTACATCCAGAACCTCAACCTGAGCTACAAATCTTCTCAAAACTAGCTAATAAAAAAGCCTTCCTAGCTTTGCCCAATTCTTGAACAAATAAAAGTTAAAAACTTTTTAACAAAACAAGTTTGAAATTGAGGTTATATTCCCACCTCTAGTCTGGATCACCCCCAGAACACAGAAAAATCAAGCTATACCGTTTTGGATACTTGTGGGGGGGGGGATGACTTACCAGGGGTAAGTAACGGGGCTCTGGCACGGAGCCTGTCCCCGTTACTCAGAAGGGAAGGGTGAAGAAGAGCAGAGCAGTAGTAATTGGGGACTCGATAGTTAGGGGCACAGATAGGCGGTTTTGTGGGAACGAGAGAGACTCACGATTGGTATGTTGCCTCCCAGATGCAAGGGTACGTGATGTCTCTGATCGTGTTTTCCGGGTCCTGGAGGGGGAGGGGGAGCATATTGGCACCAACGACATAGGTAGGAGGAGTGCCGAGGATGTTAGACAGGCTTTCAGGGAGCTAGGTTGGAAGCTCAGAGTTAGAACGAACAGAGTTGTTGTCTCTGGTTTGTTACCCGTGCCACGTGATAGAGATTCGAGGAATAGGGAAAGAGAACACTTAAATGCGTGGCTACAGGGATGGTGCAGGAGGGAGGGATTCCGGTTTTTGGATAACTGGGGTTCTTTCTGGGGACGGTGGGACCTCTATAAACAGGATGGTCTACACCTGAACCTGAGGGGCACCAGTATCCTTGGGGGGAGGTTTGCTAGTGCTCTTGGGGAGGGTTTAAACTAACTCTGCAGGGGCATGGGAACCCAGATTGTAGCTTCAGGGTGCAGGGCCAGGAGTGTAGGGAGGTTAGGAACATGGCATCAATTTCCAAGGAGGGTGTCTGTAAACAGGAAAGTGGCTTGAAGTGTGTATACTTCAATGCAAGAAGTATACGAAATAAGGTAGGTGAACTTGCAGCGTGGGTTGGTACCTGGGACTTCGATGTTGTGGCTATTACGGAGACATGGCTAGAACAGGGACAGGATTGGCTGTTGCAGGTTCCAGGATTTAAATGTTTTAGTAGGGTCAGAGGTGGGGGTAAAAGAGGGGGAGGTGTGGCATTGCTTGTCAAAGATAGTATTACAGTGGTGGAAAGGACGATGGATGAGGACTTGCCATCTGAGGTAGTTTGGGCTGAGGTTCGGAATAGGAAAGGTGAGGTCACCCTGTTAGGAGTCTTTTACAGGCCTCCCAATAGTCCTAGAAACGTAGAAGAAAGGATAGGGAAGGTGATTCAGGAGATGAGTGACAGTAATAGGGTGGTGGTTATGGGGGACTTTAACTTTCCTGATATTGATTGGGAAAGCTATAGCTCAAGTTCGTTAGATGGGTCAGTGTTTGTTCAATGTGTGCAGGAGAGTTTCCTGACACAATATGTAGACAGGCCAACAAGAGGTGAGGCCATACTGGATTTGGTTCTGGGTAACGAACCAGGCCAGGTGTTAGAATTAGAGGTAGGTGAGCACTTTGGGGATAGTGACCATAATTCGGTGATTTTTACTCTCGTGATGGAGAGGGATAAGTGTGTACTACAGGGCAAGAGTTATAGCTGGGGTCAGGGAAATTATGATGCGGTGAGGCATGACTTAGGATGTGTGGCCTGGAAAAGTAGACTCCAAGGCAAGAGTGTAAATGATATGTAGAGCTTGTTCAAGGAGCAACTATTGAGTGTCCTTGATAATTATGTACCTGTCAGGCAGGGAGGAAAGGGTCGTGCGAGGGAGCCGTGGTTTAATAAGGAATTGGAATCCCTTGTTAAATGGAAGAGGGCGGCCTATCTCAAGATGAGACGTGAAGGTTCAATTGGGGCGATTGAGAGTTATAGGGTAGCCAGGAAGGACCTGAAGAGAGAGTTAAGAGCAGCAAGGAGGGGACATGAAAGGTCCTTAGTCGGTAGGATTAGGGAAAACCCTAAGGCTTTCTATAGGTATGTTAGGAATAAAAGAATGACTAGGGTAGGAATAGGTCCAGTCAAGGATAGTAGTGGGAAGTTGCGTGTGGAGGCGGAAGAGATTGGGGAGACACTGAATGAATACTTTTCTTCAGTATTTACTCAGGAACAGGGCATTGTCGTCGATGTGAATACTGAGTCACAAATAAGTAGAATGGATGGCTTTGAGGTATGTAGAGAAGAGGTGTTGGAAATCCTGGAAAAGGTGAAAATAGATAAGTCCCCTGGGCCTGATGGCATTTATCCTAGGATTCTCTGGGAAGCAAGGGAGGAGATTGCAGAGCCATTGGCCTTGATTTTTATGTCCTCTTTGTCTACAGGAGTAGTGCCAGAAGACTGGAGGATAGCAAATGTGGTTCCCTTGTTCAAAAAGGGGAGTAGGGATAACCCTAGTAACTATAGGCCGGTGAGTCTCACTTCTTTTGTGGGCAAAGTCTTAGAGAGAATTGTAAGGGATAGGATTTATGCACATCTGGATAGGAATAATGTGATCAAGGATAGTCAGCATGGTTTTGTGAAGGGCAGGTCGTGCCTCACAAACCTTATTGAATTCTTTGAAAAGGTGACGAAGGAGGTTGATGAGGGGAAAGCGGTAGATGTGGTATACATGGATTTTAGTAAGGCGTTTGATAAGGTTCCCCATGGTAGGCTACTGCAGAAAATACGGAGATATGGCATTGAGGGTGAGTTGGAGGTTTGGATTAGGAATTGGCTGGATGGAAGAAGACAGAGGGTAGTAGTTGATGGCAAAGTTTCTTCATGGAGTGCCGTCACTAGCGGTGTTCCGCAAGGATCTGTTTTGGGACCATTGCTGTTTGTCATTTTTATAAATGACCTGGAAGAGGGGTTAGAAGGTTGGGTGAGCAAGTTTGCGGATGATACGAAAGTCGGAGGAGTTGTTGACAGTGAGGAAGGATGTGGCAGGTTACAGCAGGATATAGAGAAGCTGCAGAGCTGGGCAGAAAGGTGGCAAATGGAATTCAATGTAGCTAAATGTGAGGTGATTCACTTTGGGAAGAATAACAAAAAGATGGGGTACTGGGCTAATGGTCGGATACTTGGTAGTGTGGATGAGCAGAGGGATCTTGGTGTCCATGTACACAGATCTCTGAAAGTTGCCACCCAGGTAAATAGTGCGGTGAGGAAGGCATATGGCGTACTGGCTTTTATTGGTAGAGGAATTGAGTTCCGGAGTCCTGAGGTCATGATGCAGTTGTATAAAACTCTGGTGCGGCCGCATCTGGAATATTGTGTGCAGTTTTGGTCGCCATACTATAGGAAGGATGTGGAGGCACTGGAACGGGTGCAGAGGAGGTTTACCAGGATGTTGCCTGGTATGGAAGGAAGATCGTATGAGGATAGACTGAGACACTTGGGGCTGTTTTCATTAGAGAAAAGAAGGTTTAGGGGTGACTTGATTGAGGTGTACAAGATGATTAGGGGGTTAGATAGGGTTGACAGTGTGAACCTTTTCCCGCGTATGGAGTCGGGTATTACAAGGGGGCATAGCTTTAAATTAAGGGGGGGTAGATATAGGACTGATGTTAGGGGTAGGTTCTTCACTCAGCGAGTCGTAAGTTCATGGAATGCCCTGCCAGCAGCAGTGGTGGACTCTCCCTCTTTATGGGCATTTAAGCGGGCATTGGATCGGTATATGGAGGATAGTGGGTTAGTATAGGTTAGGTGGGCTTGGATCGGCGCAACATCGAGGGCCAAAGGGCCTGTACTGCGCTCTATTCTTCTATGTTCTATTGTAAAACTTGAATGCTTTAAGTTGGATGTTAAGGAAAATATTAAACAGATATCTGGGATGGCAAGACTGAAGGGAGAGTGAATCAATTAGGACTATATTCAGACTTTGGGGGTGGGACAGGTGGGGAAGGAAGCAAGAGATATTCCTGATGACCACAGAATCTAGAGCCAGGGCTCACAGTGGAAGGATAAGGAGCAGGCCATTTAAGACTGAAATAAGAAGCTTCTTCACTCAGACTGCTGAGCCTGTGAAATTCCCTTCCAAAGTGGTCAAGACCAAAATATTGAACATCTTCAAGGAGATAGATGTTATTCTTAAGGATCAAAAAACATTGAAGAGTGACAGAAAGAGAAGCTTCTTTTCAGACTTGTTAGGATTTGGAATACACTGCCTGGGAGAATGGGAGAGGCAGATTTTGTAGGTTTCAAAACGGAGCTGGATATATATTTGAAAGTCATGAATTGACAGGGCTACAAAGATAGGGTCGGAGAATGGAAGCTCTTTCAGGAGGTGGTACAGACACGATGGGTCAAATAGCCTCCTTCTGTACTGAACTTCTAACTCGAGACATTAACACTTCAGTTCCTGGCCTCTTCTTCAGCAGGTGCAAGCAACTTGCTGGACAAGCAGGTCAGCGAGTGTCACTGCCTTATAATTAACCTATACACCCAAACAATTGAACCAGGGATAATAGCCAAGGTAGATATTATCCACACTTGACCAATGCCCACATTACCAGCTGGGAACGGCCATTGCATCGTGACTAGGAATCTGGATTTTGATAAAATCTTGAAAAGCTCCTGCCCAAAAACAAGTGCGCACACAATATCAGTATCATCACAGGTGCAGCTGCCAAGGTGACACAAATTCACTCACCACAGAATCTTTGAAAAGGTCAACTTTTGGAAATGGTCAGAGGCTGGATTTCACCTATCTTTAGGGCTACTCTAGAATTGGTCTGGAAAATACAAGTACCACTAGGTGAGTGCGGAAGGCTTTGCACAGGGACATGACAGCACTATCACTCTAAAGCCAGCTCCAAGTCAACACCAAGAGGTCAAACTCTTAGAGCTGCCACCCATCCAGCTGCACCAGTGTCAGCTTCCCCAAATAGGATTGCAACAGTTTAATTGGGTTCTCTATCACCTTAAGGGATAGGCCGGTCAACAATGCTCATATCCCAAGAACAGTTACTAGAACTGGCTGTAACTATGACCCATTCAAGCTCCCTTTTCACCCTGAAGTAAACTTTGTGCTGGATGAAGAAGACACTCACGGTACAGCGGGGACATAGCCATTCGCCATTGGGGATTTCTGGAAGTGGCGGATTGAGACAGTGAATATGGTAGGACGACGGACAGGCGTCACAGCACAGCAGCTCCCCACCATCTTTACAGACTCTGCAGTACTCCATATGATCGTCTTCTTCCTCCCGCTCGCCTCCTAACTCCACTTCCTCTTCATCTTCCTCTTCTTCCTCCTCGTCCTTTGCCTCCCATTGAATACCTTCTTTTTCCTAAGGAAAGACACCAACGGGATGAGATACCAAGTTATAACTTTCATGTTTTTGGATATGAACCTTCTATATAAACCTATAGAAGAAAGGAGCAGAGGGCGTTTTTGTTAAAAACTGTGTACTGATTGATAAAAGTCAACTAGGACTAGAGAATTTCCACCAGAGAATGTAGCAAGTGGCTGAAAGGAATTCTGCACACACAAATGAGCCTGATGTCATTGCAATGATGGAACAATAAGCCTGAATTTCCAATCTGGTGTTGAGATTAAAACCACAAAAGCCACCACAGACTGTAAATTCACTGGCAGGCTGTGCCATTGTTCTCGGTTTTGAGAGGATGGGGTTATCCTGAGGGCATCACAACCAAGGCATCAGCTAACATTCACGCAGCATGTGAAATATACCAAATCAGGTTGAATCACAGATGTACAGCACAGAAACAGACCCTTCGGTCCAACTCATCAATGCTGACCAGATATCCTAAATGAATCTAGTACCATTTGTCAGCAGCTGGGTCACATCCCTCTAAATACTTCCTATTCACATACCCATCTAAAAGCTTTTTATTTTAAAAAATATTTTTATTGAGAAGAGATTTGGTTTTTATAAAATTACAAAGTTACAACAATAAACCAACAACATGACTATCTATAAAAAATAAACAAAACAAACTATACTCATGTGCAAGATAAACAGTCCAGTTTAAATAATAGATAAAATAACACTGCGCAGCGCAAAGAAGAAATAGCTCCCAACCTTAGAGAGTATTGAATATAACACCTGCATATTTGAAATTAGAACAGAACATTACAGGGCCTGTACTGCGCTTCGGCCCTTAATGTAGCGCCAATCTGTGGAACCAATCTGAAGCCCATCTAACTTACACTGTTCCATTCTCATCCATACGTTTACGGAATGGCCATTTAAATGCCCTTGAAGTTGGAGAGTCTACTACTGTTGCAGGCAGTGCATTCCATGCCCCTACTAATCGGAGTAAAGAAACTACCTCTGACATCTGTCCTATATCTATCACCTCTCAATTTAAAGCTAGCTATCGCTATCCTAGGAAAAAAAGACTCTCACTGTACACTCTATGTAACCCACTAATATCTTGTATGTCTCAATTAAGTCACCTCTCAACCTTCTTCTTGCTAATGAAAACAGCCTCAAATCCCTCAGCTTTTCCTCATAAAACCTTCCCTCCATACCAGGCAACATCTAGCAAATCTCTTCTGAATCTTTTCCAAAGCTTCCACATCCTTCCTATAATGCGGTAACCAGAACTGGATGCAATACGCCAATTGCAGCCGCACCAGAGTTTTGTACAGCTGCAGCATGATATCATGATTCTGAAACTCAATCCCTCAACCAATAAAAGCTAACACACTATGCCTTAACAACCCTATCAACCTGGAAGGCAACTTTCAAGCATCGATGTACCTGGACACAGAGGTGTCTCTGTTCATCTACACTTACCATTAGCCCAATTCTTTCTCTCGGAGTACCACGTTCGCTAAATCAGATCGTCGTGGCTACACAAAAACCCCAATTAAAATGGCAAACAAATCTGCATTGAGGTAATCCAAATAGGGTTGCCATGTCTTATAAAAATTCAGTTTTTTTTGGTGCACCATATTTGTAAGAAAGTCCAATGGGATATGTTCCATAATTAGCTTACGCAACCTGACTGGCCCAGGGGGCGGTCTCCAGTCACCCAATACAAAATATTTCTCCTCACGCAGAAAGGAAGGATATTTCTCCCATGACTGTCTAAAGATGATAAATTGGGCAGGCCCAGGAGAAGAGAAAATTGGTCTCCAAGACCCTCCCTATTTCCCTGCCACAGCACTCCAGTCCATACGAAGCCTGTGACGAGCTTAATAAGGGGCCACCTGTGGTGCCAGCCACTAAGTCTCTCAACATCAAAGGAAGCACTCACATAGGGTATAGTGAACGAGGAAGAACATTCGTTTTAATAAGGGGTATTTGGCCTAACCAGGATATTGGAAGAGTCTGCCATCTTTGAAGATCTTGCATAATCTTGTCAAGCAAGTGGATAAAATTAGCCTTAAATAATTGTTTGAAGACAGGATTAACAAAAATACTTAAATAAAGAACCCCCCCACCATGACCACTTAAAAGGGAAACCATGACTCACCCTCAACATTAGATGTCTTTTAAATAATGTAATGGTCTCAGCCTCCACCAAACATCTTGACTATTTTCTCATGATAACCTGTTTAAGGCCTATGGAGAATTACTAACGAATATTCCTATGGAATTTATCTAATAGTTTGGTAACAGGCATTGGCCTGCTCCACTGGTATTCATCACTTAAATCCTTGATAAAGCAGATCCAGGTAGAATGCAATAGTCCCTTATAATGTGTAACGGTTCAGGGCCTCCCAGTCCAACAGTATACTTTGTAGCGCTGTGGAGTCTGTAGACCATATGTACTGGTTACGGGCAGTGGCATTCCTTAATAATTACTCAAAAAATCTTTTGTGGTGTTTTTGGGTGACCTTCAACCCTATGCTCGTTGTCTTTGGGCATCCGGTGCGGGTGGGTGTAGGCAGATCACAGGACCTGCTCATGTGTGCGCTACTGGGCTGGCCCAGGCTGGGTATAAATGTATCCATGCAGGCACAGACAGAGGGGCACTACGGCGGATAAGTGCTTTATTTCCTCATCCAATCCAGTTTAGATTTAGTCACTTCTCACTCTCCTTATGCCTCTCCTCACCTATGATTTTTGTGGTGGGAAGGTCACTCAGTTGGGAGAGCATAAAAACAGCACAGTGGTTAGCACTGCTGCCACACAACACCATAGACCCAGGTTCGATTCCACCTAGGGTAACAGTCCATGCGGAGTTTGCACATTCTCCCTCTGTCTGCGTGGGTTTCCTCCAGATGCTCTGGTTCCATGCTAAATTGCCCACTGTGGCAGACTGGACTGTAGAGGTGCTGATCAGTGGCAGTTAAAGTGAAAAAATGAACAAAAAGGTCACAGCTGCGGTGGTCGAACAGTAACTCAATTGTGTGAATATACTTTTGGGTAAATGAGAATAAAAACAAACATTCTCTGGATCTGCTACTCTGGGTTAAAGCACCTGCCTATCAACCAGGTGATCCAGAGTTCAAATATTAGTGCTGCCTGCCTTTCATCTCAGTCTTTCAATAAAAGGTGACTGCTAAAAGTCACCACATTCATTTGAAAATTTCCCCCCAGCTCCATTTCAATTTAATCCCTATCCTCTTCCCCCTCACTTTTGATGGCTACATTCCCCAGGATAGACTTTGTAAATTTTTAGTTGGCTGCACAGGCGATTACTGATGGCAGTGAGTAGTTTAAAAACAAAAGCTGACCCCGTAGAAGAAAACAAAAGAAAAACAAAAAAAACAAAGCAAACAGAGTGCAATCATTCAGGATCATACTATAAGTCCCCCAACTGCTACCGAGACATTGAAAAACAAGTATTCAGTAGAATAATGGAAAGATGCAATAACAAAAAGGGTTCTCATAGTGGGTGACTTCAACTTCTACAATATTGACTTGCTCCCTTCGAGCAAGGGGTTTAGAATAGGCAGAATTTTAAGTGTGTCCAAAGGTTTTCTTGAAACAGTATGCAGATAGTCCAACTAGAGGAGGGTTGAAACTTTATTGCTGGAACAGCACAGCAGGTCAGGCAGCATCCAGGGAACAGGAGATTCGATGTTTCGGGCACAGGCCCTTCTTCAGGATGGGCAGGAGTGGCAGCTGAATGTTCCAGCATACAAATGCCAAAGGAAGGATAGAAAGGGACGCAGGAGAGGAGGGGAGTGGCATTATTGATAAGGGATAGCATTATAGCTGTGCTAAGGGAGGATATCCCCCAGAATTATATCCAGGGAAGTTATTTGGGTGAAACTGAGAAATAAGAAAGGGATAATCACCTTATTGGGATTGTATTATAGACCCTCCAACAGTCAGAGGGAAATTAAGAAACAAACAGATCTCAGCTATCTGCAAGAATAATAGGGTGGTTATGGTAGGGGATTTTAACTTTCCAAACAATCGACTGGGACTGCCATAGTGTTAAAGGTTTAGATGGAGATGAATTTGTTAAGTGCGTACAAGACAATTTTCTGATTCAGTGTGTGGGTGTATCTACTAGAGAAGGTGCAAAACTTGACCTACTCTTGGGAAATAAGGCAGGGCAGGTGACTGAGGTGTCAGTGGGGGAGCACTTTGGGGCCAGAGACCATAATTCTATTTGTTTTAAAGTAGTGATGGAAAAGGAATAGACCAGATCTAAAAGTTGAAACTTCTAAATTGGAAAAAGGCCAATTTTGACGGTATTAGGCAAGAACTTTCAAAAGCTGGATTGGAGGCAGATTTTCGCAGGTAAAGGGACGGCTGAAAAATGGGAAGCCTTCAGAAATGAGATAACGAGAATCCAGAGAAAGTATATTCCTGTCAGGGTGAAAGGGAAGGCTGGTAGGTACAGGGAATGCTGGATGACTGAAGAAATTGAGGGTTTGGTTAAGAAAAAGGAAGCATATGTCAGGTATAGACACGATAGATCGAGTGAATCCTTAGAAGAGTATAAAGAAAGTAGGAGTACATTTAAGAGGGAAATCAGGAGGGCAAAACGGGGACATGAGATAGCTTCGACAAATAGAATTAAGGAGAATCCAAAGGGTTTTTACAAATATGTTAAAGACAAAAGGGTAACTAGGGAGAGAATAGGGCCCCTGAAAGATCAGCAAGGCAGCCTTTGTATGGAGCCACAGAAAATGGGGGAGATACTAATTAATATTTTGCATCAGTATTTACTGTGGAAAAGGATATGGAAGATATAGACTGTAGGGAAATAGATGGTGACATCTTGCAAAATGTCCAGATTACAGAGGAAGAAGTG
This sequence comes from Chiloscyllium plagiosum, assembly GCF_037043375.1. Taxonomy (NCBI): domain Eukaryota; kingdom Metazoa; phylum Chordata; class Chondrichthyes; order Orectolobiformes; family Hemiscylliidae; genus Chiloscyllium; species Chiloscyllium plagiosum. Next base: position 21,170,217 of record NW_028270182.1, read on the forward strand.
CTGGATGTCTTGAAACTGTTAAAGGTGGATAAATACCCAGGACCTGATCAGGTGCATCCGAGAACTCTGTGGGAAGCTAGAGAAGTGATTGTTGGGCCACTTGCTGAGATATTTGTATCATCGATATTCACAGGTGAGGTACCGGAAGACTGGAGGTTGGCAAACGTGGTGCCACTGTTTAAGAAGGGCGGTAAAGACAAGCCAGGGAACTATAGACCGGTGTGCCTGACCTCTGTGCTGGGCAAGTTGTTGGAGGGAATCCTGAGGGACAGGAGGTACATGTATTTGGAAAGGCAAGGACTGATTTGGGATAGTCAACATGGCTTTGTGCGTTGGAAACCATGTCTCACAAACTTGACTGAGTTTTTTGAAGAAGTAACAAAGAAGATTGATGAGGGCAGAGGAGTAGATGTGATCTACATGGACTTCAGTAATGAGTTCGACAAGGTTCCCCATGGGAGACTGATTAGCAAGGTTAGATCTCATGGAATACAGGAAGAACTAGCCATTTGGCTACAGAACTGGCTCAAAGGTAGAAGACAGAGGGTAGTGGTGGAGGATTGTTTTTCAGACTGGAGGCCTGTGACCAGTGGAGTGCCACAAAGATCGGTGCTGCGCCCTCAGCTTTTTGTCATTTACATAAATGATTTGGATGCGAGCATAAGAGGTACAGTTAGTAAGTTTGCAGATGACACCAAAATTGGAGGTGTCGTGGACAGTGAAAAGGATTACCTCAGATTACAACTGGATCTGGACCAGATGGGCCATTGGGCTGAGGAGTGGCAGATAGAGTTTAATTCAGATAAATGCGAGGTGCTGCATTTTGGGAAAGCAAATCTTAGCAGGACTTATACACTTAATGGTAAGGTCCTAGGGAGTGTTGCTGAACAGAGACACCTTGGAGTGCAGGTTCATAGCTCCTTGAAAGTAGAGTAGCAGGTAGATAGGATAGTGAAGGCAGCATTTGGCATGTTGTCCTTTATTGGTCAGAATATCGAGTACAGGAGTTGGGAGGTCATGTTGCGTCTGTACAGGAAATTGGTTAGGTCACTTTTGGAATATTGCGTGCAATTCTGGTCTCCTTCCTAGCAGAAAAATGTTGTGAAACTTGCAAGGGTTCAGAAAAGATTTACAAGGATGTTGCCAGGGTTGGAGGATCTGAGCTACAGGGAGAGGCTGAACAGGCTGGGGCTGTTTTCCCTGGAGTGTCGGAGGCTGAGGGATGACCTTGTAGAGGTTTACAAAATTATGAGGGGCATGGATAGGATCAACAGACATGGTCTTTTCCCTGGGGTCGGGGAGTCCAGAACTGGAGGGCATAGGTTTAGGGTGAGAGGGAAAAGATATAAAAGAAACCTAAGGGGCAACTCTTTCACGCAGAGGGTGGTACATGTATGGAATGAGCTGCCAGAAGATGTGGTGGGGCTGGTACAATTGCGACATTTCAGAGGCATTTGGATGGGTATATGAATAGGAAGGGTTTGGAGGGATATGGGCAGGGCGCTGGCAGGTGGGACTAGATTGGGTTGGGATATCTGGTCGGCATGGATAGGTTGGACCGAAGAGTCTGTTTCCATGTTGTACATCTCTATGACTATGTAATGAAGTACAGTGAAAAGCTTTTTTTTTTTTAAAATGAGCAGTACAGACAGATCATAGTAAGCAAGACATACAGATCAAAAAAAAAAGACTTAGAAGCATACAAATTACATTGCACAGGGCGTGCGTTAGGCGAGATCAGCATTATTGGAGGCCAGAGAGTCCATTCATCAGTCTAATAACAGCCAAGACGCTGTTCCTGAACTTGATGGTGCATATGTTCAGGGTTCGGAATCTTCTGCCTGATGGGAGGTTGTAGGAGAGTATCATCAGGGTGCAATGGGACTTTGATGTTGGCAGCTCTAAAGCAGACTAGTCTTGTGGCGTTTTGGATCATGCATATATTCAGCACAAACTTCAGCCCAAAATCATCCATGCCAACTAAAATGTCCATCTATGCTAACCCCATTTCCCTGCACTTGACTCAAATCTTTCCAAACCTTTTCTATCCATGTATTTGTCCAAATGCCTTTTAAAACGTTCAGGTACTCGCCTCAACCACTTCTGCTAGCAGCTCATTCCACATGTAAAGCACGGTGTAAAAAAGATACCCCTCAGATTCCAGTTTATTCTTTCCCCTTTAACCCCCTAGTCCTTGATTTCTCAACCCTGGGAAAGAGACTGAGTGCATTCCTTCTATCCATGCCTACCAATCTTTTACACCTCTATAAAAGCTCCCCTTCAGTGTCCTACGCTCTAAAGAAGAAGAAAAAAAAAAAAAGAGTCCTAGCTTGTCTAACCTCTCCCTATAACTCAGGCCATTGAATCATGGCAACATCCTTATAAAGTTCTTCTGCACTCTTTCTAGTTTAATAACATATTTCCTATCGCAAGGTGACCAAAACAGAACACAATACTCCAAATTTGGCTTCACTAAAGTCCTGTACAACTGCAACATAAAACTTTGGGGCGGCACAGTTGCTCAGTGGTTAGCACTGCTGTCTCACAACACCAGCAACCCGGGTTCAATTCCGGCCTCGGGCGACTGTGTGGAGTTTGTGCATTCTCCCAGTGTCTGCATGGGCTTCCTCTAAGTGTTTTGGTTTCCTCCCACAGTCCAAAGATGTGGAGTTCAGGTGAACTGACCAAGCTAATTTGTCCAGTGTTCAGGGATGTGTAGGTTAGGTGCATCAGTCAGGGTAAAATTAGAATATTAGGGTAAGGAAGTGGGTCTGGGTGGGTTACTGAGTGTAGGTGGGCTGAAGGGCTTATTTCTATTCTATTCTAACTTGCCAACTTCTATGCTCAATGCCTTGACTGATGAATGCCAGTGTGCCAAAAGCCTTCTTCACTACCCTGCCTACCTGTGACTCCACTTTCAGAGAATAGTGCACCAGGACTCAGAGGTTCCTCTGTTCCACTACACTATTTAAGGCTCGACCATTCACCATATATTGGTTGTGGGCGATTGTACCCCTCTTGTAGTTTTTTACAAAATCTTTTGCACTTCAGCCACTACTCTTGTGATTTTTGAGCATCCAGTGTGGAGGGGTATGGATGGATCAGAGCACCTCCCTGTTGGTCTGCTCCTGGGTTTGGCCTGGCTGGCTATCAACAAGTACAGGAAAAGGGCTGTGGAGGGGATGTTCATATCTGCTGGCTGTCAGCTCCTCTTCCACGGTTACATTTCTGCATCGAAAGTATCTAAGTTTTTGGAGGAGGAGCACACTGCGTCCATCAATGCTCATGATACTTTGAGAAAGATGGGCACAAATGGGGTAATCAGTGCTTTATCTCCCCTTCCAACTCCATTTTGATTTGAACTTTGGCTTCAAGTCTCACCAAAACATCACTCTTTGCCCTTAGTGTTTCTGATTCTCCTTTTGAAAGTTCCTACAATCCAGATCACAACTTCTCGCTGTCCAAAACATTCTTAGCATCTCTCAAGTTCTTCTTCCAATTCTCTCCAATTTCTCTCTCTCTGGTTACTAACCCTCTAGCCACTGGAATACAATGTCTCATTTACACCATCAAACCCTTCATAATTTTGAAAGTCTCAAATGAATCTGCTCTTAATCTCTGCTCCATGGAGATCAATTCCAGTTTATGCTTTTAAAAACTGAAGGCCACTTATCCAGATTATTTCTGGAATTATGTCCAGGGGAGTATTTTTGTATCAGTATGGAAAAGGCCCAAAGAACAGCACATTGCTGGATCTGGTTCTGGGGAAAGAAGCTGGACAGGTGTTCCTTGAGACAGTGAGGGGACATTTTCGTGATATCCACCATGGGGTATCTTAGAGAAACAGAAGGATCTTGGATAATTATTCATAAATCCCTCAAGTCAGCAGATCACATGAATAGGATAGTTAAAAAGACATATCGGGCACTTGCTTTCATCGGGCATGGTACAGAGTATAAATAGTGGAGTTGTACAGAGCATTGGTCAGATTACAACTGGACTAAGATAAGTGGAAAACTGAGAACTGGGAAGCTTTTAAAGAACAGAGGATTACTAAGAAGGAAATACGCAGAGAAAAAATGAGGTACCAAGGTAAACTGGCCAATAATATAAAGGAGGAGAAAGTGAGGACTGCAGATGCTGGAGATCAGAGCTGAAAATGTGTTGCTGGAAAAGCGCAGCAGGTCAGGCAGCATCCAAGGAACAGGAGAATCGACGTTTCGGGCATAAGCCCTTCTTCAGGAATGAGGAAAGTGTGTCCAGCAGGCTAAGATAAAAGGTAGGGAGGAGGGACTTGGGAGAGGGGCGTTGGAAATGCGATAGGTGGAAGAAGGTCAAGGTGAGGGTGATAGGCCGGAGTGGGGTGGGGGCGGAGAGGTCAGGAAGAAGATTGCAGGTTAGGAAAGCGGTGCTGAGTTTGAGGGATTTGACTGTGACAAGGTGGGGAGAGGGGAAATGAGGAAACTGGAGAAATCTGAGTTCATCCCTTGTGGTTGGAGGGTTCCTAGGCGGAAGATGAGGCGCTCTTCCTCCAACCATCGTGTTGCTATGGTCTGGCAATGGAGTCGTCCACGGACCTGCATGTCCTTGGTGGAGTGGGAGGGGGAGTTGAAGTGTTGAGCCACGGGGCGGTTGGGTTGGTTGGTCCGGGTGCCCCAGAGGTGTTCTCTGAAACGTTCCGCAAGTAGGTGGCCTGTCTCCCCAATATAGAGGAGGCCACATCGGGTGCAGCGGATGCAATAAATGATGTGTGTGGAGGTACAGGTGAATTTGTGGCGGATATGGAAGTATCCCTTGGGGCCTTGGAGGGAAGTAAGGGGGGGGGGGGGGGGGGGGGCGCAAGTTTTGCATTTCTTGCGGTTGCAGGGGAAGGTGCCGGGAGTGGAGGTTGGGTTGGTGGGGGGTGTGGACCTGACGAGGGAGTCACGGAGGGAGTGGTCTTTTCGGAACGCTGATAGGGGAGGGTAGGGAAATATATCCCTGGTGGTGGGGTCAGTTTGGAAGTGGCGGAAATGACGGCGGATGATACGCTGTACATGGGAGGTTGGTGAGGTGGTAGGTGAGGACCAGTGGGGTTCTGTCCTGGTGGCGGTTGGAGGGGTGGGGTTCGAGGGCGGAGGAGCAGGAAGTGGAAGAGATGCGGTGGAGGGCATCGTCGACCACGTCTGGGGGGAAATTGCAGTCTTTGAAGAAGGAGGCCATCTGGGTTGTACGGTTTTGGAACTGGTCCTCCTGGGCGCAGATGCGGCACAGACGAAGGAATTGGGAATATGGGATTGCGTTTTTACAGGGGGCAGGGTGGGAGGAGGTGTAGTCTAGGTAGCTGTGGGAGTCGGTCGGTTTATAGTAAATGTCCGTGTTGATTCGGTCGCCCGAGGTAGAAATGGAAAGGTCTAGGAAGGGGAGGGAGGGAGTCTGAGATGGTCCAGGTGAATTTGAGGTCGGGGTGGAAGGTGTTGGTAAAGTGGATGAACTGTTCAACCTCCTTGTGGGAGCACAAGGCAGCGCCGATACAGTCATCAATGTAGCGGAGGAAAAGGTGGGGGGTGGTGCCAGTGTAGCTGCGGAAGATGGACTGTTCCACATATCCTACGAAGAGGCAGGCATAGCTGGGGCCCATGCGGGTGCCCATGGCTACTCCTTTGGTTTGGAGGAAGTGGGAGGATTGGAAAGAGAAGTTGTTCAGGGTGAGGACCAGTTCAGTCAGTCGAAGAAGGGTGTCAGTGGAAGGGTACTGGTTGGTATGGCGGGAAAGGAAGAAGCGGAGGGCTTTGAGTCCTTCGTGATGGGGGATGGAGGTGTACAGGGACTGGATGTCCATGGTGAAGATAAGGCATTGGAGACCGGGGAAGCGAAAATCATGGAGGTGGTGGAGGGCGTGGGTGGTGTCCCGAACGTAGGTGGGGAGTTCTTGGACTAAGGGGGACAGGACCGTGTCGAGGTATGCAGAGATGAGTTTGGTGGGGCAGGAGCAGGCTGACACAATGAGTCGGCCGGGGTAGTCAGGTTTGTGGATTTTGGGCAGGAGGTACAAACGGGCGGTGCGGGGTTGTGGGACTATGAGGTTGGAGGCGGTGGATGGGAGATCCCCTGTGGTGATGAGGTTATGGATGGTCTGGGAGATGATGGTTTGGTGGTGGGAGGTGGGGTCATGGTCAAGGGGGCAGTCGGAGGAGGTGTCCGTAAGCCTCAGCAGTGTAAAGGTTGGTGCGCCAAACTACTACCGCACCTCCCTTGTCTACTGGTTTGGCGCACCAAGGGAGGCGCGGTAGTAGTTTGGCGCACCAACCTTTATACCGCTGAGGCTAAACGCCAGCTCACGGACACCTCCTCCTACTGCCCCCTTGACCATGACCCCACCTCCCACCACCAAACTTCTGGAATTTTTTTTGAGGATGTAACTCTGAAGATGGACGAGGGAGATCCAATAGATGTAGTGTACCTGGACTTTCAGACACTTTTGATAAAGTCCCACATAGGAGGTTAGTGAGCAAAATTAGGGTGCATGGTATTGGGGGCAAAGTACTAACTTGGATTGAAAGTTGGTTGGCTGATAGGAAACAAAGTGTAGTGATAAGCTGCTCCATTTCGGAATGGCAGGCAGTGACCAGTGGGGTACCGCAGGGATCCGTGCTGGGACCGCAGCTTTTTACAATATATGTTAATGATGTAGAAGATGGTATTAGCAATAACATTAGCAAATTTGCTGTTGATACTAAGCTGGGTGGCAGGGTGAAATGTGATGAGGATGTTAGGAGATTACAGTGACCTGGACAAGTTAGGTGAGTGGTCAGATGCATGGCAGATCAGTTTAATGTGGATAAATGTATGGTTATCCACTTTGGTGGCAAGAACAGGAAGGCAGATTACTACCTAAATGGAATCAATTTAGGTAAAGGGGCAGTACAGAGAGATCTGGGTGTTCTTGTACACCAGTCAATGAAGGTAAGCATGCAGGGTACAGCAGGTAGTGAAGGCGGCTAATAGCATGCTGGCCTACATAACAAGAGGGATTGAGTATAGAAGCAAAGAGGTTCTTCTGCAGCTGTACAGGGCCCTGGTGAGACCACACCTGGAGTACTGTGTGCAGTTCTGGTCTCCAAATTTGAGGAAAGACATTCTGGCTTTTGAGGGAGTGCAGTGTAGGTTCACGAGGTCAATTCCTGGAATGGCGGGATTACCTTACACTGAAAGACTGAAGCGACTGGGCTTGTATACCCTTGAGTTTAGAAGACCAAGAGGGAATCTGATTGAGACTGATAAGATTATGAAAGGATTGGACACTCTGGCAGCAGGAAACATGTTTTCACTGATGGGTGAGTGCCGAACCAGAGGACACAGCTTAAAAATACGGAGTAGACCATTTCGGACAGAGATGAGGAGAAACTTCTTCACCCAGAGAGTGGTGGCTGTGTGGAATGCTCTGCCCCAGAGGGCAGTGGAGGCCCAGTTTCTGGATTCATTTAAGAAAGAGTTGGATAGAGCTCTCAAGGATTGTGGAATCAAGGGTTATGGAAATAAGGCAGGAACAGGATACTGATCAATATGATCATGGGTGATCCCCTTAAATGGTGGTGCAGACTCGAAGGGCAGAATGGCCTACTCCTGCACCTATTGTCTATTGACTACTGACTACTGTGGCTGTTCTGGTCATCTTACTACCAGAAGAATGTGATAGCACTGGAATGGATACAGACAAAATTCACCAGAAAGTTGCTGGAGTTGGAGAAATTGAGCTATAAATGGGAGACCAGATAGGCTTGGATTTTTTTTTAAAGACATGAGAGGATGGGGTGGAGGAACAATATGATTGCAGTGTATAAGAGTATGAGGGTGTGTATATACAGGGCGAACACAAAGCAGCCGTTTCCCTTGGTTGGTGCGTCAATATGAGAGGGCATTGTTTTAAAATGCAAGGGGCAAGAGATTCAGAAAGGATTTGGGAAAGTAATGGTCACTCAGCAAGTGGTGGGAATCTGGAATGTACTGCCTGGGAAAGGTTATGGAGGCTGGAAACCTTCTAACCTTTGAAAAATATTTCAATGAACACTTCAAATGTCCCATATCCTTGAATGTTATGATAAGTGCAGGAGATTAGGATTAGCACACTTTTAATGCTAGTAATGTTAGTGCAGACTCGATGGGCCTTTTCTACACTATATGAGTCTAAGATCAGCTATAAACTTATCAAATAGCAGAGCAGGCTTGAAGTGCTGAGTGGCCTACTCTTGCTCCTTGTGCATCCTCAATACCATTATAGGAAATCTTCTCTTGTACCACTTCCAAAATGTTCACATCCTTCTTGAAATGTGATGTCCAAAAATCTGACACACTGAAGCAGTGTTTTAGAAAGGGTCAGTATAACCTCCCTACTTTTATACTCAAACATTGTGTATAAAGACAAATAGTCCCAAATGTTTTTTTCTTAAAAAGCCTTCTCAACTTGGAGGACACCTTCAAACATTTTACAATGTTAAATTGTCCTTTCAAATGGCACTTTTAATACAAACAAATTTCTTCACTTTGGTGGCTGGCATCTTTTTCAACAAGACTGCTATCTACTAATTGAGAAAGCTGTACTCACACAGTGTGGACAACTCCACTTCCCTTCTGGGGCTTTGTCCAGCTCTGGATCTAGGCAAACCAAGTGGTAGGCTCTAGGACAGGTGTCACACAGGATGATCTCTCCTCCCTGCTGACAGACCTCGCAGTAATCCTGGTGATCAGTCTCATACCCGTCTGCCTCTTCTTCACCAGCAACTACATAAACCAGCAGGTTAAAAGGATGACAATTAAAACATACCTGCACTTATTAGTGCTGTTGTGGTCCTGTTCGCCGAGCTGGGAATTTGTGTTGCAGACGTTTCGTCCCCTCTAGGTGACATCCTCAGCGCTTCAGTGATCTTTCCTCCGGCATTTATGGTGGATAAAGAGAATGCCACTATAAATGCCGGAGGAAACATCACATAAGCGCTTCACAGAAGGCTCCCAAGCACTGAGGATGTCACCTAGACAGGGGACGAAACTTCTGCAACACGAATTCCCAGCTCGGCGAACAGAACCACGACAACAAGCACCCGAGCTACAAATCTTCTCTCAAACTTTGAACTTATATATAGTGTCTTTCACAACCTCAAGACATCCTAATGTGGTTTAGAACCATTTGTGTAAATTGACATATAGCAACTTTATTATTTAGGTAACACAGCTGTGGATTTGTGTATAGCAAATCCCACAAATAGCCAAATAATCTGTTGCAATATTTCCTATTGATTGAGATAAACATTGGCTCCAAGATACTACAGAGAACTACCTTGCTAGTCTTCAAAACTGAGACATGGGATATTCTATGGACACCAGAGAAGGGACAGTATAACTACTTTGTCCTTATTATGTCACTTTCAGCCACAATCCAATACTTACCCTTCCTCTTCTTACGGCCAACCTTAGCTTTCAACTTTGCTTTTTTCAGGGGTGCAACAGAGCTGTCAGATCGAATTGATGAACTGTGCACACTGGCATCATCAAAATCTGACTCTGCATCCAAGTCTGCCTCATCACTCTGAAAAAGCACAAAAGTACCATGTGAAAATGATGGTTATGCAGTAGTGACAAAACAAACATTAGGCTTAATGTATAAGAAGATAGCCACCAATGCTCACAATGGCCTCCTTGGCTGCAGACAATAGGTTAAACTGCAACACAACATTTGAAACCATGAGCAAAAGTCCCTCATCAGGAGGGATTTGGAGCCTCACATAGCTGGACTGCAACAGGAATCAAAAGTCAACAGATTCCAGTTCAAAGGACTCTCCAGAATCAACTTACAATTCAACACGGTTCATGCACATCTTTAGCGATGCAAAATTTCTCACAATGTCTTTAAAATAATCAAATAGAACAAACAACCAACCAGTAATATACAGTGTTAAGTGTTATTATGCTGTTTTATACAGCGACAGATTTTTCCAAACTGGGACTGCTCCTGGTTTTATAGTGACAGATTGGACCCCACCATACACTATTATATTGTGCATAACTTTCATTCCAGTATCCTCTCTAGACCGTTGCAGTTGCACATTCTTTACTGCAATGCAGGATAATATGTGCAGAAGACCAATCATTCGACTAGCTTTCAAGCCAATGAACAGACTGACTCATTTACCGAGGAGCTCTTCTTCCTCTTTGGCCCCATTATGCCCAGCTTAATTTTCAAAGGAATCATCTTCTTCCTCTTTTTCTTTTTTTCATCTGGGACCCTCGGACTCTTGCTCCGTTTCTTTGCGCCAGGACCTGCAACCACGCAAGAAAAACCTTTTTAATTGGGGTGGCTGCTCCTCCTCCAACAAACTGGTTAACCAGGCTATCATGTTTTGTGGGAACTGGCATTCCACAAACCAATTCCTATATTTCCTCCCTTAAGAGAACAAGATAAGGGTCTTGATGAAAGGCGATACAAAAGATACAGGGCTCAGAATCAGGCTATTTGGCTCAATCAGGCCAAAGAGTTTATGGCCTGATGTTTATGCTACACTCAAGTTGCTTCCATTTTTCCCTCATCCGATTCTAATCATTATAAGGCTATTCGTTTTTCTTCAATAGACATTGCTAGCCTCTCTCTCCCTTTAGCCTACTGCCTTAAAAATCTATGCCTTCTGGTCATTGATCCCTATATTAATGGAAAAAATGCTTATCTATGCCCCTTAAACAGATATACCTCTATCAGTTCACCTCTCAATCTTCTTTGGTCCTAAAGGAAAATAACCACAGCCTATCCAATCAATCATTACTAACAACTCAGACCTTCTAGCTTCACTCCTCAAGAAACGTCCTGGTAAATCTCCTCTGCACCCTCGATAGTGCAACCAAATCTTTCCGACAATAGTGACCATATAAAGCATGCAGTCCTTCTGTCGTGACCTAGCCAGTGTTTTGAACAATTCCAGCATAACGCTGCTGCTGTTCTATTCTATGCCATTGCTAATAAAGACAAGTATTCCATATAGCTTCATAACTACTTTATCTACCTGTCCTGCGATCTCCAAGGATGCGTGGATATGGACACCAAGATCCCGCTGATCTTCAGCACTTTCCTGGGTCCTACCAGGTGTAACCCTCCCCAACTACTTGATCACACACCACTACAATAAAGTCCAAATCATTAATGTACACCACAAACAGCAAGGTCCCCAGCCCCGAGTGCTGCAGAACCCCACTGGAAACAAAACTTCCAATCACAGAATCATCCCTTCGCCATCATCTGCTGCTTCCTGCTCAAGTTTGGGATCCATTGTCCCACTTTGCTTTGTATCCCATAGGCTCAAACTTTCTTGACCAGTCTGTCAAGGACCTATTCAATAGGACCTTGCTGTCATCTTTAGAGCTTTAGCAAGTGCGTTAGCCTCATCAACACTCCTGGTTACCTTCTCAAAATTCAAATTTGTCAAGTACAATCTTCCCTTAACAAATCTGTGCTGACTACAACGGATTAACCAGTGTCTCTTTCCAAGAGCACATATATTCTTCAGAATTCTATTAACTTCCACACCACAGTTTGAAATGACTGGCCTGCAAACTTCTTGGTCTATCCCTGCCTCCCATTTTTAATAATGGACAATCTTGCAACCCTTCAGCCCTCTGGCATCCCTCCCTCCAGTGATTGCAGGATTTGAAAATTACTGCCAGGATCCCCAGTATCTGCCCCTGCCTCAGGAAAGACAAAAAAAAAAAGCCTCCTGTACCTTTCACAACAGGCAAAGGCACTCATATTTGGCATAATCTTTGCAATTCTTCCCTGCTCCCACACCAGGTGGGTGAAAATCCTGTTGTAATATGGGAAATAAAACTGTGTATACAACAGTGTGGTCAAAGAAAGGTTCAATGCAGATTTAGTATGAAAACACTTTCTTTGGTGAGGTTGGGTGTTCTTGGGACAGAGAAGCAGACTCATTGCAATGCTTCTAGTCAGGGCACCCCACACAGACTGGGTGGTCTTCTGTTGTAATTTAGTATTTTTGACTGTGGATTGAAATGGAAAAAGGTGATTGTTAAAATTGCAGAAGGAATTGTTAAAATTTTGAAAACATGGCTACTGAAGCTCATTGTGGGTTGTATTTGCACTTCTATTTTGGGAGTGGGGGTGAGAGGAGATGACATCACAGTGCATATAAAAAGGGAAAACAGCAATAGATTGCAGTTGTGACCAATTGTTGGATGCTGAAGGGAACCAGCCTGACCATGACCAACTACCAGATTAGCTCTGGGCGTCTAAACAGCTTGTGGGTGTGAACTGGCAGAAGTCTCACAATGCTGAAAGGGCAATTGTCAGCCTCTCTCCAGGAAAATACCTCAAGCCTGAATAAAGAACAGTAGGTGAACAGGTCTTTCGCCCCACCAAGACCACAAAGATACATGACGCTGTTCTAAACTAAATTTTTTTGCCTCTATGCTGTCTCCTTCCCTCAATTCCCTGCATATTCCTGTATCTGTCAAGATGCGAAGAACATTTACAATTGCTGTAAATGATGGATTTTAACTAACTAGTCAGAGACTACATAATTTATAAGCCAGTCATTCTGTGGCTTCTATGAAGAGGACCATAAAACCAAATGATGCAGAAAGCAGTAGTAGGCAGTTTATCCTAATGAATGTGCTCTGCCATTCAATGAGATCACTGTTAGATACACCTCCATCCAGGGCCCTAAACAATCCTTCCAGGTGAGACAGAGGTTCATTGGCATCTCCTCCATTCTAATCTATTGCATGCGATGCTGTCTTCTCTGCATTGGTGAGACCAAACACAGACTAAGTGTCAATTTCACTGAGTATCTTCACCTGGCCCAAAACAGCCAGCCTGACCTCTCAGTCACTGCCTATTTCAATTCCCCTTCCCACTCAAACATGTCCATTCTCAGCCTCCTCCACTGCTGCAGTAAATCAGAACACAAATGTGGAGAAACAACACCATCTCTTCCACCTGGGCAGCCTACAGCTCGGAAGACTTAACATCGAGTTTTCAAATTTAAAAAACCATCCCACCCATCTCCTGGCTCGCTTTCCAGCCCTGCCTCCTCCCTTCCATTCCACTTACCAACCAGATCCATTCCTCCAATCAACCAACTAAGTCATACTCACTACCTGTGTCCATCTATCACTACCTCACCATCCTGCTACTCTCCCCACCCTCGCCACCGCCCCCATGTCTCATCCTGAAGGGTAATATGTGAAATAAAGACTTCTCCATCTCCTGATGCTGCCTGGTTTGCTGTGTTCTTTCAGATTCCAGTTTATCTATATTCAACGCAATCATGGCGGATCTGATAATCGTTAATCTCCGTTTCTTAATTTATCCACTAAAACCCAAATCCCCTTAATGATTAGGGCCTCAGTTTTCAAGTCTACTTAATGACTCAGTCTTGACAGCCCCATGCAGGTAAGAAATCCAGAGATTCATTACCCTCAGAAGAAAATAGCTCATCTGTTTTATACAGGTAGCCCCTTAAGGTGAGATTATGCCCTCTGTTCATAGACTCTCCCCAAAGGTGAAACAACCTCTCCACATCTACCTTATCAAGTTTCTTAAAGAACAGTATTTTTCCATTCTAAATTAAAATTTATTACAAGCTTAAATTTTCCTCATAATGGGGTCTTTCCATATCCAGGACCAACTTGGTGAGGCTTCTCTGGACGCCTCAAATGCTAGTGTACCTTTTATTTGAAAAGGAGCCCAAAACTGCTCACAGTATTCAAACTATGGTCTGACTAGTGCAAAGATCAGGGAATCGAATGACTCAGGAAACAAAAAACAACATTCCATCAAATTCAGAGGACTGGTGCTAAATCGAACACCCCCCCCCCATATCCCACCCCCAACTATAACTTTTTGTCAGTCTATATCGGTGTATAGATGTTTAGAAGGAGGCGGCTAGAGTTTTAAATAGTAGCCAATAGTTCATAGCTATTTACTTGTGAGCAAAATTTATTTATTTGTAATAAATATGGCAACTCTTAGGTACAAGAACCTAAGCTGTGTTTTCTGTTAGTCTGGGTCTATCCGACAATTGCGTACTTTGGATTTCTTTGGGATGTCTCAGGGAATGATCTCGAACATGCTATTCTAATGAGGCATAACAGCACACAAGTTTTCAGCCTCCCTTGGGGTATTATTTACAGGTCTGTGCAATGTTACTAACCTTTGCCCTCTTTGGTCTTGGCTTTGCGGACAGGAAGTACTGGTGGCATAGGAAGGCTCCCTGATGAGGCACCAGCAGTAGACACTTGTTCCACCACAGCTGCAACTGCTGCTGCTGCAGCAGCCGCTGCCACTGCAGCTGCTGACCCCTTAAACGGACTGTTGGCGCTGAACTCTCGCCACTTGGCACCAAGGATTGTCATCATCTTGGACATTGGAATCTTCGGGTTCTTCTTGGCAATGAGTGGCCTAGAGTTTCAAAATACATTTGTATGAATTAGCAGTCTGTTAAAACATACAATACACAGAATTACCATTTAGAATGTCCCAAAGTATTCCATAGTCTATTACCATTGATGAATCACCAAGTGTCGCTGCCAATTTGCACACAGCAACCTCCCACAGATAGCAAATGTGATACTGAGTACATCATCAGTTTCTGGTTAGACACTAGCTAAAATATCAAGGTCTTTACCATCCGTGGCAGAAAGCTCTTTTAGGTCCACCAGGAGGCAGCAAACAGGACCTTGGTTTAACGTCTCATCCAAAAAAATAAGAATCTCAATACAGTGCAGCAGTTGGATAGCCAGCAGATGCTCATATCTCTAGACTGCAGCTTTCTGACTGTTAAAAGTGCTACAGCAGAGTTTCAGCTGGCACACAAATGAAAAATCAGACTGTTCAGCCAATGTTGATTCTTCACTTCCCTCACCCCATCTCACTCAGTGTAGAAGCATAGTACAGCCCAATGGGTCTGTACTGCCAAAAATATACTAGTACTTACAATACTCCCACTTTCCCACACTAGGTCCATAAGTTTGGATGTTACAATATTTCAAATGCTTTTTCTAGTACTTTTAAAAAGATTGGAAAGATTTCCTACGTCAATCATTCTCCCAGGCAGTACATTCCAGACTGCCATCACCCTCTGCATAAAAACATCTTTCCTCAAATCCCCTTTAAAGCTCTTGCCTTTCACTTTAACATTATGCTCCCCTGTTATTGACCCTTCAACTAAAGGGAACAGCTGCTTTTATCTGCCCTGTCCACGCCCCTCAATCTTATGTACCATTATTTAATAGCCCCTCTGGTGCAATCAGATCCCTCCTACAGAGCAGTGACCAGAACTGTGCACAGTTCTCCAGCTGTGGCCAAACTGATGTTCTGTTCTTCTCTGGGCGGCACGGTGGCACAGTGGTTAGCACTGCTGCCTCGCAGCGCCAGAGACCCGGGTTCAATTCCCGCCTCAGGCGACTGACTGTGTGGAGTTTGCACGTTCTCCCCGTGTCCGCGTGGGTTTCCTCCGGGTGCTCCGGTTTCCTCCCACAGTCCAAAGATGTGCAGGTCAGGTGAATTGGCCATGCTAAATTGCCCGTAGTGTTAGGCAAGGGGTAAATGTAGGGGTATGGGTGGGTTACGCTTCGGCAGGTCGGTGTGGACTTGTTGGGCCGAAGGGCCTGTTTCCACACTGTAAAGTAATCTAAAGTAATCTAATCTAATCTAATCTAATCTAATCCCTGCTTTTATAATCTATGCCACAGATAAAGGAAAGCATCCCATCTGCCTTAACAATCCTATTAACCTTTCTAATCACTTCCAGGGATTGGAGGGCAAGCATGCCTAGATCCCTCTGTTCCAGAGTTTCCTTTTGTCATGGCATTCAAAGACCTCTTTGATTTGTTCCTTCTTGCAAAGTACATCACCTCATGGAGTTAAATTCCATCTGCCATTGACCTCCCCATTTGGTCAATCGTTTACATCCTCCTGTAATCTAACACCTTTCTTCTCACTATCATTTGGCCAATCTTCATGGTAATCACAAACTTAACTTTCCCACATATTCACATCTACATTTGTGAATATCACAAGCAAGGAAGAACCTAGTACTAATCCATGTATGCCACTACATACCAGCCTCCAGTCAAACAGCCTTCTACCATCACAGCCAATGTGGATCCAGCTAGTGCTTCCCTTCTTTATATGTTTCTTTCCCATGTGTGGCCTTACTGAAACTGATTAAAAAAAACTGCCCCACCTTCATTCAAACACTTGGTATCCTCGAAAAAATTCCACTGGATTTATTAAACATAACCTCCCTCTGACAAAGCCCCCTGAGCAAACCTCACCTCTCTAAATAGAGATTATTTTTTCCCTACAGTTTCCCTACCACGGATTTGGAGGTGCCAGTGTTGGACTAGAGTGGACAAAATTAAAAATCACACAACACCAGGTTATAGTCCAACAGGTTAATTTGGAAGTGCTAGCTTTCGGAGCACCGCTATCCTCCATTATCTCTTGTGGCCAGAGGCAGATTTGAACATTTGGGGCAGGTCTCTATAATTGCCTCCCTTATCTCCCACAGAAGCCCAGGATACAACTTATCCGGACCTGGGGATTTGTCCATCGAATTTAAATCCATCAAAATCGCCAACACCTCCTTACTTTATATATTAATCTGCTCAAGAAATTCATAGTCCATCTTCTTGAATTCTGTACTTGCAACCTTCTCCCAGTGAAGGCAGATGGGATGTACTCTTAACATTCTACTAAATGTCCTCCAGCTTCATACAAAGATTGCTCTCTTGGTCACTAATAAGGCTTAGTCTTTTCCTGGTTATATTTTTTCCCTTTATATACGTGAACAACAACTTGGGATTCTTGCTAACCTTACTTGATGTTTCCTCATACTCCCCTTTGCTCTCCCAATTACTTTCTTCAGCACCTTCTCTACTCCTCTAGGTCCTTTGTTGTTTTGTTCCCTTCATACCCTTTGTCTTTTTTTCCTTTTTATCCAATCCTGAATATCCCTTGACATCCATGGTTCTCTGGGCTTGTTGCTCTTACATTTCACTTGAATAAGAAACATGTTGTACCTGTGTTCCTCCAGTACCTTTTTGAATGCCTCACTATTCTGTAGTTTTACCTTCAAGTGTATGTGCCCAGTCTCTTTTGACTGGATCCTGCCTTTTTTAAATAAAATCCACCTCCGCTGAATCCAACTCTTTTCTGCTGGCCAGCTTTCTCCTTTGCCAGAAGGCCATAAGATATAGGAGCAGAATTATGCTATTCAGCCCAGTGAGACTGTGCTATCATTTGAACATAGGGGTTTGAGAAACAGATCAGCTTTCTCCTGCCTTCTCCCCATAACCCTTGATTCCTTTAATAATCAAAAACATATCACTGCCTTAAATACAGTGATTTGACTTCCACAGGATTGTGCAACAATGAGTTCCACAGATTAACCATCCCATGGCTGAAGACATTCCTCCACATTTCAGTTCTAAAGGATCGTCCCTTCACTCTAACGACATGCCCCTGGGCCTTATCTCTCCTACTAGTGGAAACATCTTTATGTCCATTTTTCCAGGTCTTGGTATTCTGTAAGTTTCAATCAGATGCACCGCTCAACTTTGAAAACTCCATCAAGTAGAGTCCTCAACTACTCGTCATACGTCAGGGACTTTGTTCCAGGGATCATTCTTGTAAATCTCCTGTGGTCACTCCAATGATAGCACATCCTCCCTTAGACAGAGGCCCAAAACCACACAATATTTCAAATGAGGTCTGATCAGAACCTTATACAGTCTCAGCAGTACATCTCTGCTCTGGTTTTTCATCCCTTTTAAAATGAATGCCAAGACTGCATTTGCCTTTCTAATTGCCAGCCAAACTTTCACATCCTTCAGATTTCCAAAGCTTTTCCCCACTCAAAATAGTATATGCTTTTTAAAAACTTCATTCACAGGATAAGAGTGACACTGGCTAGACCATCAGTTATTGCCCATCCCTAAATGACCAGGGGCATTTAAGAACTAAAGGGAGATGCTGAATAGGCTGGGGCTGTTTTTCCTGGACCAATGGAGGTTGAGGGGTGACCTTAGGAGGTTTCTAAAATCATGAGGCGCATCGATAGGGTAAATAAACAATGTCTTTTCCCTGGGCTGGGGGAAGTGGAGAACTGGAGGGCATAGGCTTAGGGCGAGGGGGGAAAAAATTTTAAAAGAGACCTATGGGACACTTTTTTCACACACAAGGTGGTGCATTCATGGAAAGAGCTGCCAGAGGAAGTGGTAGAGGCTGATATAATGACAACATTTAAAAGGCTTCTGGATGGGTATAACAAAAGAAAAAAAAGAAAGTTATGAGCAGATGGACCAAATGCTGGCAAATTGGACTAGATAAGTTTAGGATATCTGGTCAGCATGGATGAATTGGATTAAAAGGGTCTGTTTCCGTGCTGTACACCTCTATGACTCTACAAGTCTGCGGTCACATATAAACTAGACCAGGTAAGGATGGCAATTTCCTCCCCTAAAAAGGGTCATGAGTGAACTAGATGAGCTTTTCTAACAATTGACAATGGATTGATGTTCATCCTAAGAAACTTAATTCCAATTTTTTTTAAAATTCAAATTCAAACCCAGGTCCCAGACATCACCCGGGTCTTTGGATTAACAGTCCAGCGGTAATACCACTCGGCCACTGATAGGAAGGAGGGGACAGCAAAGTGCAGAACTCTCACTTCCCGACGTTTTATTCCATCTGCCCCTTTTTTGCCAACTCTCCTAGCCTGTCCAAGTCCTTGTGCAGCCTCCCTGCTTTCTCAACACTGCCCATCCCTCCATCTATTTGTGTTATCTGCATACTTAGCAACAATGCCATTGGTTCCTTTATCAAGTCATTAATGTACAACATGAGTAGTTGTGGTCCCACAGATGGCCCTCACAGATTTTATTTAACATAGAAAACCCTTTAGGATATTTCATGGTTTTAAAAGCAGAAGTGTTGGTTATTGTGGAAAAATTTACCACGCACAAACTAACCAAGGGTAAAATTTGGACAAGCGTTCAGATAATTTTCATTCAGAGTGCAATCCATACAGAGTGTGACTGATATGAACAAAATGGTTCAACTAAAAGGGCAAGATAGTCCTATAGGCATTAGGTACTTCCTGAATGAATTAATACACTAATTAGTAGATTTTGAATATTTGAGGAACAATAGATGAGATGGTAATGATGAAGATAGCTGCAAAGATGAAGAAGAAGAATCTGTGACTACGCTGCCAATCATTCAATGGTGTTTCGGAGACATAAATGCACATATTTCTTTCACTGGCCTTTTGATCAAGATAGTCTAGGGCTACTCTTTCCAAGCTCACCTCATAAACTGGCTGAAAGCCTTGTAGTTAGTTAAAGTGCGATAGTCATCTTCGGTGAAAACATGGTCAACATCTTCCAGCCCCCAATCCTCCAGAAGGCGGGCAGAAGACTTCGGTTCAGGCTGAGACGCAGGCAGGGTTGAGAGAGGGCAGAAAATAAGGTTAAAACAAGAGAAAAAAAAGCAGATACTACAGCAGAGACCACATAGCCCATCATGCCCTGCTTTGAAACAGCGATTAGTCTCTCCCCTGTATCCCTGCAAAATATTATATCTGCTTCCACCGCCGTTTCAGGGCAGTCTTACATAGACTGTTGCTATCTCTACCTCTGGTTCTTTTACCAATCTACACCCTATGATCCCTCTGCATAAACCGCCACCTCCCAGACCAAGTAGAATTTTGTAAGGAAATACTATCCAAGCTTATGAATTCCCACATTAGGTCCCTCTACAACATCTCAGATTTAGAAGACTAGAGGCTGCCTTGTATTTGAATCCTTAACTCAGCCAAGGTTAAACAACATGCTCCCTCCCATTTTCGGAAGTATCACCCACCCCACCTCTCCTCGAAATTTTGTTTTTCTCAATTCAAGAGAAGAGAGAGGGACAAACACCCTTAGCCAAATTGCACTGACTGACAGCTTGGAGCCATGACTCTTGGCTATTAGGGAAGGAACAACTCATCCATAATTGATGCGAGGTGACTCTGCATTTTGAGACCTCGTACACCAAGAATTTAACAGATTTATTTTTATAATAGGTTGGAGAAAATTAGTTTATAATATTTTGCATGTGAGATTGTGCGGAACTGAATAATTAAAACTCAAAAGAGCATAAAGAGGGCACATATTTCCTTTGGTTTGCTGGGAACAGAGTATAGAACAAGGAGATATAATGTTAACATTCGAGTCAGGCTATTCACAGGTGGTAAGGGGAACCACTCCGTTACATGGCAGGTCTGAACCTGGAACAACTGCCGTCCTCCTCCTACCCCGCCCAATTAATAAGCTGTTGAGGTTACTGGAGATCTCAAGATTTGGATCCATTGATTTTCATTAGGTCAGGGAAAACAGAGCAAATATGAAAGAGTTAAGACCAATCCAGCTGGATCAACAAAGTTGGTCCGTTGCAGTGCTGAATGACCAAAGAGGGGGAAAAAGAATACACAGACATCAAGATACGATTCTAGAGCAAGGAGATACCCTTGCTGATCGGGGCACCTCAAAATAGGAGTATGCAACAGTTACCTTGTGACTTTCCTCTTCCTCGCCCTGCTCCTTCTTCCGACGCTTGATTTTCTTTTCTTTCTTCTCCTTTCGTTTCTTTCTCTTTTTCTTGCCAAAATCACTGCCGCCACTGTCCGATTTCTCCTTGAGCTCCTCCAGATCGGAGGTGATTTCATCTTCACTTTCCTGCTTTGAACAAAGCAGAGGTCAAAGTGTATTTTAACATTTCTCTCCTTCAGGAGCTGCTTGGAAAGTAAACCATGTAGCCCAGAAAAATACTGATCAGTTGGACCGAATGGTCTTAGTATTTATGCCCCTCCCAACTTAACTTGATTCCACTCGTCAGCAAATTATTTGACTTTAAATCCTTCTGCACTTGTCTAGCTTACTCCTTCAATTCACCTCATACACTCAGACAGACAGTGGGTTCCACATTCTCCTCCATTTCTGGTTGAAGAAACCCATGCAGACACAGAGAATGTACAAATTCCACACAGACAGTTGCCAGAAGGCGGAATTGAACCTGGGTCCCTGGTGCTGGGGCAACAGTGTTAACCACTGAGCCACCTTTCAATAAATTTAAAGGCCAATCAGGTCATCGTTCAATCTTTCCTTTTCAAGAAGCAAGATTGAAAAGGCTGGTGAACTCCCAGTTCAGACAACCTAGAACAAGCTTGTCGGTCACACCTACTTCTTGGAAACATACACCCCACCACAGGACATTTGGCATTTTCAACATAAACATACTCTAAATCTACTCCATTGATGCTAAAGATCTTTGGGATTTTCTTGAATTTAAGTAAACTGCAGCAGAAATGCAATTGCCTTCATTCAAATAGATCAGTGATCACACTTATCCAATGTCTCCCTTGGTAATATGGTGCATAAAGCACTCCAAACATAAACTAGAAATAGGAGTAGACTGTTCAGTCCCTCAAACATGTTTGGCTTTTCAATCCAACCCCACTGCTGATCTGATCTCTACTTTCCTGACTAGGAAAGGTCAGCAGGTGCAAAGATAATATGCAAAATAAATCAGTATAATTATCCAACATTACACAGAACAGTACGGCACAAGAGCAGCCCCTTTAACTCACCATGTCTGCGCTGACAATGATGCCATTCTAAACTAATCCCATCTACCTGCACATGATACAGACTTTATCCCTCTATTCTCTGCCCACTCAGAAGTCTGTCTAAATGCCTCTTAAACTTTGCTTTCATACCCATTTCTACTATCTCCCAGGCAGGACGTTCCAGGCAACTATTACACTTTGTAAATAAAGTCTTTGCCCACACATCTCCTTTAAGCACTCCTTTCTTGCCTGAAACTTATGCCCCCTCGCATTTGACATTTCCACACTGGGAAAATAACCTCTAACTTTACACCTTATCCATGCATCTCTGAAGTTTATATACTTCTATTAAGTCACCCTTCAGCCTGACATTGTAGTGAAAGCAATCCAAATTTGTCCCTATAGCTAATACACTCCAATCCAGGTAAACTTCACTGCACACTCTCAAAATCTTCCTATCGAGCAGCGAACAGAACTGCACATTATACTCCAAATTATACTCAGTCTTATATAATTGCAGCATGACTTGCCAACCATTATACTCAACTCCTTGACCAATGAAGGCAAGCACGCCCTATAGCTTCTTTACCACCTTATCCACTTGCTCTGCATTTCAAGGAGCTTATAGACATGATCCCCAAGATCTCTCTGTTTATCAATTCTCTTAAAGGTATAGTCTTTTACAGTATACTTTCCTATTGCATTTGAAGGAAATGGGGGTTTCTGACACAATGGGAATCACTTCCAAAGGTTAACAGAGATTCAGACGTCTGTACGGTTTCATACCGCATGCACATTAAGTGGACCACACAAATAGGTGACTCACTGGATACTATACAACAGTCAGCTCTTAATAAAAACAGCTAATTCAATTTCTATAACATCTTAACTCCAGGCACTTTACAGGAGCTATAATCCAACACAATCTGCCACTGAGTCACATGAGATGACATTGGCACAGGTGACCAGCAAAATTGTTAAAAAAGTCAATTTAGATGTATTCAGAAGTCATTAGTGTGGTTTTAGGGAAAAAATAAATAAATATTGTGTTTTAGACAGCTCAAAAGATTAATCCGAGCAAGTGGTGAAAGGTTGAGGTATGCGAGAGGTCACAATTGAACAGACATACAGCAGAGATCCCCATAGGTAGTTGGATTGGAGAAGTTTACATTAAGATTGTGAAAACAAAATTAGACAGAACAAGAATTTTAAAATCAAAACTCAGTGTATCAGGAGTTATTGTAGGTCAATAAGCAGAGGGATGGAATGAAGTGATTGCAGAAGGAGACCGGGATGCGAGTGAGTGTACAGACGGCAAAGCTCAGATTTAGAGAGTGGAAGATGGGAAGCCAGCCAGAGAAATAGTAGAGTCTGGAATCATCAGAAAAGTGGAGGAGTGCAAGGCATGGAGGTGCTTTCTGTTGGTTAATAGCATGCTGGACTGATTCACTAGACAAAGAAGTTGGATAAAGAATTGAAAAATAAAAACAGAACTTGCACATTTGTGGCAAGACAGCAGGTATGGTAATGGATGGGGTGGGGATAGTGTTGCAAGTGATCGAACAGCTCTTTCAAAAGAGCCAACAGAAGCAAGAAGGTCTGAAAGGCCTCTATCAATTGTAGCCTCACACCACAAGGCACCCTATCATTCAAAAAGGGAAATCCAAATTATTCTCCCCCTTTGCACTCAGGTACTCCACAACATCAAAGGAAGCCTCGACCAGGCAGCTCAAGGACACAGGAAGAGGGACAACCACTAGAACCAGCTCTACAACTAAACCGGGGGGGGGGGTAGAGGGGTTAGTGAAATACTGACTGATTGGGTCCGTGCCAGTGCGGGCGCTCCTCCCACAGGCCGGTCACGGAGTGGGGCTGACCGTGGTCGTCGCAAGGTCTGTGGCTCAGACCATCCTGCCCTCACGGCTGAAGAGGGCTGCGTGGGGGTGAGCTGTTCCTGTGGGGAGACAAACAACAAAAAGGGAGGCACAAATCGGGGATGAGAGAGTGAACAAACTTTTTATTTTCAAATATATAAAAAAAAGGCAACCAGCCAAAATTAAAATCATGCCAGGTGTTGAAGTGGCTTTTCTTGTAAAAAAGACAATTTAGCTATTGTCACAACACATTTTAAAAATCTTTGACAGGCGCCCTACCAGGGAAAGTACCAATCAGCAAGTCACATGGAATGTACATTTTAAACTGATGCTGCATCGCAGTAGTAAACACTAATCTTAAACCTGAACATCCTAGCCGCATGCCTTATCATAGACCTGAACATCATCAAACCTGACAGGTTCAGTGCAATACTGAGGGAGTGCAGCACTGCAGTCTTCTGAAGAGTTCACTAAATTACAGCTCATTTTCCCTGCTGGGGTGAAGGGGAACCCACCCACTGTCCCAAAGTATTGCACAGGGTCAAAAAATAGACACCAAGCTACACAAGAATAGGTCAGTAGTCAGTTTAAAAAATGTGAAGTCATAAGCAGGGGCTCCACCACAGGAATCCACAACATAGAACTGAGGCAGTTGAAAGTGCAAATGAAGGCAAGGAGGAGACATAGGAAATACCAAAGCAAATCAAGGGAGAGATCCATGAGATATTGGTGGTGGAAGATGCGCACATGCGCCAGGGATCCAAGTTTTATTTCAGCCTTGGGTGACCGTATGGAATTTGCACACAGGTGTATGGAGTTTGCACATATTCTCCCCATGTCTGCATGGGTTTCCTCCCACAGTCCAAATACATGTAGGTGAAATGGATTGGCCATACTAAATTGTTCCGTGTTCAGCAATATGTAGGCTAGGTGATTAACCATGAGAAATACAGGGTTACAAGGGTGGGTCTGGGTGGGAAGCTCTGATCTGTTCAGAGGATCAGTGTGGACTCAAATGGCCACATGGTCTGCTTCCACATTGTTGGGATTCTCTGAATCTATTCTAGGACTCTACACACATGGCTGGAGGTGGTCATTGGGATAGAGTTACATGGCCCCACAGATCTCTGGAACAGGCTATCAAAGGTCAGAGCCTTATCAATTTTTCTTCAACATGATGCAATAGCAGATGAGAAAGTACCCTTGGGCCTGGCAGTCAAATTCCACTCAGCCGTATTTATCCCTCCCCCAGTTCCCAGCGCAGGCCCTACTCATTCCTTCCAACTTCAGTACCTCTCTCTTTACCCTCAGCCTTTCCCACCAGTATCACACAGCACCCTTCTCCCAATCAAAATACACCAGAAGGAGACTGAAAGGGGCCATACGGTAAAGTGGAAGTTTAAAAAAAAACTCGTATTTGACATACAAATGTACAAGAGAGTGACTGTGTTCTGCTTTATGGAGACATGGCTCACTGCACCTTGCAAGCTGAAGGGTTCTCCATACTTCACATGGGCCACACAGTGTCCTCAGGTAAGCAAAGGACTCAGCGGTATGCCTCCTAATCCATACCTCTGGTGCTCAGATGTGGCAACCCTGAGAATACCCAAGTGAAATGCTGACCCTACGATCTGCCACGCAAGTTCATCTCCGCCATTCTGACAGCAGTGTCTAGAATACCACATGCAGAAGTGAAGAATGCTCTGGATGAAATTTACACCATTACAATGCTCTAGAAATGAAATTAGAGAGGCTGGCAACCTCAACCAAGCCAACCTCAAGAGAGTGCTGCCAAAATAACATGTCTCCTACCCCAGAAGGCCAAATATCTCTACCACTGTTACACAGCCATCAAAAGACACACACTGCACCATGTGCTGTCCACACTTCAGGAAATTAGATCACAATACTGTGTTCTGCCTCGCAGTTTACAAGCAGAAGTGAAACAGGAGAATCCTTCACAGAAAGTGGGACGATGGATGGTCCAAGGCAGCGGAACAGCTTCTCCGGGACTAGTTGGAATGAGCGGATTGAACCATATTCAGCGGACAATCTAGAGGAGTATGCCACCCCTATCATGGACCTCATTAGCAACTGCGTGCTAAAAGAAGTCAATCCTTGTGTTACCCAATCGGAAATCTTGGATGAAGTAGGAAATTCATTGCCTGAAATTCAAGGGTGCAACATTCAAGTTGAATGACCCAGAGCTATGCAGAAAACCCAGATGTGACCTCCACAAAGCCAGAGATGCCAAGAGGCAGTACTGGACCAAGTTAGGCACCCAAGTAAGGCCTTCACAACATAAATGAGATTAAAAAAAAAGCAGAACAATATATCAGACAAAAGAAAAACACAGCCCTCCCTGATGCACCCAATGCTTTTTCTCCCCATTTTGAGCAGAATGCCTGCCCTGACAGCATCAGACACACCTGTTCCCTGCGCCACTGCTGCAAATGTCAGATCAGTCTTCCTGTGGGTTAACCCAAGGCAAGTGACAGGCCTAGACAGAATCCCTGGCCGTGCACTTAAATCTTGTGTGGACCAGATGGCAGAGGTATAGGCTCACACCTCAACCTCTCCTTGCTAAAAGCTGAAGTCCCCGCCTACTACAAGTAGTCCACCATTATCCCAGTACCAAAGAAAACACATGCAACGTGCCAGAATTACTACGGCCAGGCTCAGACCTCCAAAATCATGAAATGCTTCAAGAGACTGGTCTGGCCCACATCAACTCTAGCCTCCCAGCCTTCTCCAGTCCCCTCAATTGTTGGCAAAACAGGTGCACAATGGATGCTAGTTCTCTAGCCCAACCACCCGTTCCCGGAATATCTGGATATCTAAAATCAGGCTCCTACTCATTGAAGCCAGAGCTTCAACGTAGTCAACACCATAATCCCTTCCAGTCTAATCTCAAAACTCCGAGACCTAGGGTTTGGTTCCGCCCTCTGCAACTGGATCCTCTGCAGTCTGTAGGTAAGAAAGCTCAGTGAAGATAGACAACGCACCTTCTTTATGATAATCCTCAACTGGCACCCCACAAGAATGTGTTCTCAGCCCCCTATT
Source organism: Chiloscyllium plagiosum (assembly GCF_037043375.1). Classification (NCBI taxonomy): domain Eukaryota; kingdom Metazoa; phylum Chordata; class Chondrichthyes; order Orectolobiformes; family Hemiscylliidae; genus Chiloscyllium; species Chiloscyllium plagiosum. Next base: position 21,196,807 of record NW_028270182.1, read on the forward strand.
GTATCCCCTGCACAACTGCAACTGTATAGTCAAATTCTGAACACATTGATCTGCTCAGGACCGTTTAAAAAAACTACAGGAAGTTGCATGCATGGACTAGACCATCACAGAAGCCAGCCTCCAATCAGTGGACTCTGTTTACACTTCTTGTTGCCGCAGAAAAGCTGCCAAAGACCCCTCCCATCCCAGTAACACCCTCGTCCAGGTCAGGCAGAAGATATAGTAGCTTGAACACACGCACTAACCGGTTCAAGAACAGCTTCTTCCCTGCTATTATTAGACTGCTGAATGACCTCTGACTTCAAACGTTGACCTTGCTTTGTACATCTCCTGAGCAACCGTAACCTCGTATTCTTGCGTCTAAGTACCCTCTGATCTATATGTTCTTGTTTACTATGGATCTGCCTGTACTGCTTGCAAAACAAGAAACTTTTCACTCTACTTTAGGTATACGTGATTACAATAAATGAAATCAAAGAGGAGGGGCAGCAGGCCAGTCAGCCTGTTTGAGCTTGCTCCATTGTTTAACAAGTTCACGTGGCTTTAACTTCATATTCTTACCCACCCCCAATAAGAGCCGACTCTCTTATTAGCCAAGGATCGATCTACCTCAGCTCCAAAATACTCTGAACACCTCCATGGCTTCCTGACAGTCCCACAGGCTCAAACACTCACCCAAGACAAGTTATCCTTACTTCCATACAGAATGGAAATTTTTAAAAACAATGTTTAAAATGATGTCCACAAATTGTAGTCTCTCTCACGCAAGGGAAGATTCTCTCAGTATCCAATCTAGCAAGTCCTTCAAGAGCATGTGTGTTTTAACAAGATCACCTCTCAATTTATCTGAAATGAAATGATTACAAGCCCAAGCCTGTCTAAACATACAAGATAACCCCCAAGCCCCCCATCTCCTCCAATTCCAGCTATCAACTGAACCTTCACCAAATAGTTTCTGTACTGATTGGAACCAGGTGGACCATCTTGACTACAGGGTTCTTGATTCGGTTTGTTCACTTGGGCCAATCAGGAAAGCTTTGGCTGACCAATATTAGAATCTCCTCAGTTAAGAACAAACTGAGCTGGCGGGCCACAGCAACAATACACTGCACTAGTAAATAAAAGGGTGACTAGGTGACAGGAACTGTTGTCTGTGCAGTTATTTTAGTTTATAACACATTAACATCCTTGTGTTAAAGGAAGAAATTCGTGAAACACCAAGACCCTGGACAGTTACAGTAAACTTTTTCCATTTTTATTCTCCATCCCTTTTGCAATAAGTTACAACATTCCATTTCTCTTCCTTATCACTTGCCATAGTACATTAATCACAAGTTAATAGTAGTATGATACCCTGATCCCTCTGTACCTCAGAGCTCTACAATCTCTCTACATTTAAATAATATGCCTTATTTGTGTTTTCGGGCAAGTTGACATCTTTGTTCATCACACCCCATCTGTCAAATTTAAGCTCACTCAACCTGCCTATATATTTGAAGATTCTATTTGTTTTTATTTAATTCATGGAATATGGCATCACTGGTTCAGTCAGCATTTATTACCCCAACCTCAACTGTTCTGAGGTAATACTGAACTGCTTTCTTGAACCACAAGTGTTCAGTTTGTGACCACAAAGTACACCAAATGACTAGGAATGCTGAAGTTCCACCTGACATTTGGTGGACAAAGGAGAAAGTGAGGACTGCAGTTGTTGGAGATCAGAGTCGAAGAGTGTGACGCTGAAAAAGTGCAGCAGGTCAGACAGCATCGGAGGAGCAGAAAGATCGATGTTTCAGGGATGATGAAGAAAGGCTAATTCCCGAAATGTCGATCGTACTGCTCCTCAGATGCTGCCTTATCTGCTGTGCTTTTCCAGGGCCACACTCTTCGACTCTGATGGACAAAGTCCAACATGTGTTGTTTCACTGGAGAATATAACTACATCTAGAATTATCCCAAGCTCATACTACAAACATGACAATGCCTCTAGAAGGCCAGAGGATTCATACTCTCCTCCTACCCCTGTCCCACTGGGACAGTGCCCCTCACTTCCACAAGAATAGAGTGTTAGACTGCAATAAAACCAGCATCACTGCCACTTTCTATTTTGACTTTCAGTGCCTATTAACTCCTGAACTACCTATTCATAACGTAAAACAGTAGAAACAGGCACTGAAGTGATTGTGTAAAGATGGAAATTGGTTATTCTATTATAGATCTGTGAGGTAGCACTAAGTCCCAAATACTGAGGCGATCTAACTCCAATCAGGTATTGCGAGAGGAGAGTTATCTTTGACAAGGTCAAAAACTATCCACCGTCCAACAAGTTACAAAGTTATCCAAACATGAGGGAAAGTAGACAACTCCTTACACTTCATCAGCAGCACTCTTGGGCAAATTGGCTCGCTCTACTCTTTAGCACTGGTGCTTAGAAACAACAGCGTACATAGACGAGAAAAATATCAAAAATATTTTTAAAATAGGAAATTTCTTCAGAAACTTAAAAAGGATCTGGACCAGATGGGCTGAGAAGTGGCAGATGGAGTTTAATTCAGATAAATGCAAGGTGCTGCATTTTGGGAAAGCAAATCTTAGCAGGAATTATACACTTAATGGTAAGGTCCTAGGGAGTGTTGCTGAACAAAGAGACCTTGGAGTGCAGGTTCATAGCTCCTTGAAAGTGGAGTCGCAGGTAGATAGGATAGTCGCAGGTAGATAGGATAGTGAAGGCTGCATTTGCTATGCTTTCCTTTATTGGTCAGAGTATTGAGTACAGGAGTTGGGAGGTCATGTTGTGACTGTACAGGAAATTGGTTAGGCCACTGTTGGAATATTGCGTGCAATTCTGGTCTCCTTCTTATCGGAAAGATGTTGTGAAACTTGAAAGGGTTCAGAAAGGATTTACAAAGATGTTGCCAGGGTTGGAGGGCTTGAGCTATAGGGAGAGGCTGAACAGGCTGGGGCTGTTTTCCCTGGAGCGTCGGAGGCTGAGGGGTGACCTTATAGAGGTTTACAAAATTATGGGGGGCAGTGATAGGGTAAATAGACAAAGTCTTTTCCCTGGGATGGGGGAGTCCAGAACTAGAGGGCATAGGTTTAGAATGAGAGGGGAAAGATATAAAAGAGACTTAAGGGGCAACATTTTCACACAGAGGGTGGCACGTGTATGGAATGAGCTGCCAGAGGATTTGGTGGAGACTGGTACATTTGCAATATTTAAAAGGTATTTGGATGGGTATATGAATAGGAAGGGTTTAGAGGGATATGGGCCGGGTGCTGGCAGGTGGGACTAGATTGGGTTGGGATATCTGGTCGACATGGACAGGTTGATCCGAAGGGTCTGTTTCCATGCTGTACATCTCTATAACTCTAAAGATACATAAAAAGAATGTTCTGGGGAACTATGGTTGAAGCCCACCATGGCAAATGGGGAGGTCTAAATTCAATTTTTTTAAATCTAGAATTCAGAACCTAATGGTGACCACGAAAACAATGTGAATTGTCGGAAAACCCATCCTTACATGGTCTGGCCTACATGTGACTCCAGACCCACAGCAATGTGATTGCCCAGAGGGCAGTTGTTTGATTTACAGCATTCGTAGTTCTTCCAGGTTTTATTTAATGCCAGGCATGCCCACCTTGAGGTCCTACTCCTCTCCTAAGGAAGTGTCTCAACTCAAAACTTTAACTCTGATTTCTCGCCATAGATGCTGCCAGACCTACTGAGCTTTTCCAGCAATTTCTGTTTGTTTCAGGAAAGATTTATTCAATTTCCTCAAAAAAGATTTAATACTTAGAATGAGCAGATTGCTTTATGAAGAAAGTAAGTCAGGTTAGAAGGTCAGAGACAACTCAACTGAAACAAAAAGATCTTGAGGGGATTTGACCTAGAACATGCACACAGGATGCTTCCTCTTGTGGGGTCATAATTTAAAAATATGGGGGCACCCATTTAAAACAGAGACAAAGAAATAATTTGTTTTTCCTTCTCAGAAGTGTGTGTTTGAATTTCCTTCCTCAGACAGGAGTGCTTAAATATTTTTAAGGCATGGTAGGAGATAAAAGATCGAGTCAGGGATATGCAGGAATGTAGAGTGGATGTTAAAATCAGAATAGCCATGATCTTATTGAATGGTGAAGCAGGCTCCAAGGACCAAATGGCCTGCTGTTGTTTCTTGCTTGTACATTTGCACACTGGGTCTGTAACTACTACGGCATCACAACCAAGACCAACTCTCATTCTTGAGAATTTTCTGACAGTCATTCTGCAAATCAGCCATAAGGATCAGAATTTCAGACTCACATTGGTCCCCCACATTTAACTTGAGGATATGGATGCCAGCAGTGAGTGAAATATTAGCATCTAATGGAGAGGCTTCAGGTGTCCTTAGGAATTGACTAATAAATACCTATATATGTGAGTTACAGACTGGAATCTAATTGAAGCACCCATTGAAAATTAGGTTAAGTTTGATACTGATGATTGCTGCTGAAACTATGTTGCTGGAAAAGCGCAGCAGGTCAGGCAGCATCCAAGGAGGAGAATCGACGTTTTGGGCATGAGCCCTTCTTCAGGATGATTGTCTACTGCCTTGCAAGATTCTAGTCTATAACCAACACCTGGCTTCCTTAAAACATACATTGCACAGATCGGAAGGACGATGTTTTATTCTGGATATTACGTAAACTTGCAGCTGTTCTACCATCTGACAGAATTAACATTTGTAAAATAACCACTACCAGTCTTAAAGTGATAACCAACAGCAGATTAACCATTCAATGATAGAGCTGAGAGAACACAAGAGAAAGCATTCAACAATGGGAGAATGCAATGATGGCTGACAGCATGTAATCAAACTTCCAAACATTTGGGACAAAAACGAGCAAAGCTCCAATCTGTCCACTCAAGAGTATGTTTTATTATCTTTTGCAGACGTTACAAAAGTTATTATCTTGAGTTATCACTGTCACCAACATAAAGACACCTAAATGACAACTACAGAATGTTTTGATCAGCAACACACGTTTTATATATTGGTAATACAGTATAGCTAATACCTCACAGCACCCTTCCACACTTGCTTCCAATAACACTTAGCCCCGACACTATCAAATCATGTCTATTACGATAATCTTCATCACTGGCAGCAATAGCGCAGGATTCAGAAAGATCCACCAACAGGAGCAATTTTTTTTAAAAAACGTGTTATCCAAGACATCAAATAATCACCAATCTCATTAACTAGATGTCAAGTTGTTCATGTTTTTTCTTTCCTTCACGTTTGGTCTCTTGTAGCATAATTCAACTTCCACTGAACTACACCCTGCACAGGTGAAAAACTGAACAGAAAATGATCTGGTCAGTATTCAATAGAAAGGTAAAAAAAAAAGAGGGATTCACTTGTGGCAAAGACCAAAGGTTAGAGCCATCAAGGCAATACAGTCACTAATAAGAAGGCAGCAGCAGCTTATGTTAGGAGGAGATGTGAAGGCTCAGTTAAGGCACTTGAGAGTTACAAATTAAGCAGAAAAACCTTAAGAGAGAGCTATGAAGAGCCAGGAGGGGAAATGAGAAATCGTTGGCAGGCAGCATCAAGGAAAACCCTAAAGTTTTGTATAGGTATATCAGGAATAAAAGAATGACTCGAGAAAGATTAGGGCCAATCAAGGATAGTAGTGGGAAGTTGTGCGAGGAGTCCGAGGAGATGGGGGAAGCGCTAAATGAATATTTTGCGTCAGTATTCATACTGGAAAAAGAATGTTATTGAGAACACTGAAATACAGGCCACTAGATGGGATTGAGGTTCACAAGGAGGTATAAGCAATTCTGGAATGCGTGAAAATAGGTAAGTCCCCTGGGCTGGATGGGATTTATCCTAGATTCTCTGGGAAATCAGGGAGGAGATTGCAGAGCCTTTGATGTTTATGTCATCATTGTCTACGGGAATAGTGCCAGAAGACTGGAGAATAACAAATGTTGTTCCCTTGTTCAAGAAGGGGAGTAAAGACAACCCTGGAAATTATAGACCAGTGGGCCTTACTTTGGTTGTGTGTAAAGTGTTGAAAAAGGTTATAAAAGATAGGATTTATAATCATCTGGAAAGGAATAACTGAATAGGGATAGTCAACACAGCCTCACAAACCTTATTCAGTTCTTTGAGACAGTGACCAAACAGGTGGATGAGGGTAAAGTCGTTGATGTGGTGTCTAGGATTTCAATAAGGTGTTTGATAGGCATGGGATTGAGGGTGATTTAGTGGTTTGGATCAGAAATTGGCTTGCTGAAATAAGACAGAGGGTGGCGATTGATAGGAAAACGTTTATCCTGGAGTTCAGTTACTAGTGGTGTACTGCAAAGATCTGTTTTGGGGTCACTGCTGTTTGTCATTTTTATAAATGACCTAGATGAGGGCGTAGAAGGATGGGTTAGTAAATTTGCAGGTAACACTAAGGTTGATGGAGTTGTGGATAGTGGTGAAGGGTATTGCAGATTACAGAGGGGCATAGTTAAGCTGCAGAGCTGGGCTGAGAGGTGGCAAATGGTGTTTAAATGTGGAAAAAGTGTGAGGTGATTCACTTTAGAAAATGCAACAGGAATACAGAGCATTGGGCTAATGGTAAGATTCTTGGTAGTGTAAATGAACAGAGAGATCTCGGTATCCATGTGCATAGATCCCTGAAAGTTGCCACCCACTTTGATAGAGTTGTTAAGAAGGCATACAGTGTGTTAGCTTTTATTGGTAGAGGGACTGAGTTTCAGAGCCATGAAGTCATATTGCAGCTGTACAAAACTCTGGTGGGGCTGCACTTGGAATATTGCATTCAGTTCTGGTCACCGCATTAACAGAAGCATGTGGAAGTTTTGGAGGATTCAGAGGAGATATATTAGGATGTTGCCTGGTATGCAGGGAAGGTCTTAAGAAAGGCTGAGGGACTGGAGGCTGTTTTTATTAGAGAGAAGAAGGTTGAGAGATTACTTAACTGAAACATAAGAGAATCAGAGGGTTAGTTAGGGTAGACAGTGACAGCCCTTTTCCTTGAACGGTGATGGTTAGCAGGACAGGACACAGCTTTAACTTGAGGGGTGATAGATCTAGGACAGACGTCGGAGGTAATTTCTTTACTCAAGAGAAAGAAGGACTAGTTGAGGGGTGAGAAAAGGCCGTGGAGGAAGCTTGCGAGGGCAACAGTAACAGAAAAACAGAGCAGATGGACAAAATGGAACTCCAGTCATACTAGATTTATAGCAGTTCCCAGAAAGGTATAAAACATGACAAGTAACTTCCCAATGGAACTGTGACCCATATTTCAGAGGAACCTTCGAAGAAAGAACAGGTAAGCATCACTACTGAGGAGGTTGGGAGGCTAGAGGTACAGAACCAGGTAACAGAAACTTCAAATTTGAGCCCAGCCATTCAGAAATGATGTCAGGAAGCACTTCCTCACATAAAAGAGGAGTGAGAATCTGGCCCCCCTAGTCTGCAATGGACACTGGGTCCAGTTGGAAATTGCAGATCAAATGAATTTTTGTTGCATTAGGGTTTCAGTTTGTCCACTCCATCTCCCCGCCTACCCCCCCACTCAATTGGTCTGTTTCTATTCAGTCGGAATTCCATGAACATCCTCCTGATAGCAGAGACCAGAATTGCACACAATATTCCAAAATTGCCAAACCAACGTCCTAAACAGCAAAAACATGACCTCCCAACTCCTATACTCCAGGTTCTGACCAATAAAAGCATACCAAATGCCTTCTTCACTTTCCTATCCACATGCATCTCCACTTTCAAGAAACTATGAACCTTCATTCCAAGGTGTGTTCAGCAACACTTCCTAGGATCTTACCATTAAGTGTGTAAGTCCTGCTCTGATTAGCCTTCCCAAAATGCAGCACCTCACAATTAAACTCCATCTGCCATTCCCCCATCTGATCAAGATTTAGTTGTACTTTGAGGTAATCTTCTTCACGGTCCATCACACCTCCAATTTTGGTATCATCTGCAAAATTACTAATTATACCTCCTATACATCCAAATTATTTATATAAGTGACAAAAAGCAGTGGACACAGCACAGATTCTTGTGACACACCACTGGTCACAGGCCTCTAATCTGAAAGGTAACCCTCCATCACCACCCCCTGTCTTCTACCTTCAAGCCAATTCTGTATCTAACTGGCTAGTTCTCCCTGTATACCTCGAGATCTAACCATGCTAAACAGTCTACATACAGGAACCTTGTTGAACGCCTTACTGAAGTCCATATAGATCACATCTACCGCTCGGTCTGCATTAATCCTTTGTTACTTCTTCAAAAACACTCAGTCAAGTTGGAAAGACACGATTTCTGATGCACAAAGCCATGCTGACTATCCCTAATCAGTCCTTGATTTACAATACATGTAAATCCTGTCCCTCAGGATTCCCTCCAACAACTTGCCTGCCACCAACATCAGGCTCACCAGTCTATAGTCCCCTGGCTTTTCCGTACCTTTATACCTGAACAGGTTGATTAGAAATTTTTTTTTTTTTTTTTAAAAAAAAGGTGGTGAACAACCAGAGAATGTGCTGCTACTCACCAATTTCTTCCGCTTCTTCAACTTAGTTGGTTTATTCTCTTTTTGCTTTTTCAGGAATTTCTTCTTTTTCTTTTTGACGCCTTCGCTGTCCGAAAGCTCTTCGTCCTCCTCTTCCACATCCTCTGCTGAAACGAGAAAGGTGAGGGGTTTCAATTCCCCGAGCAACAGGAGGTGGGCACCCAGCTTCGACCCTGCTCTCGCCAGTGAGCCGGGCCACAGCCAATTAATGCAAAACAAAAAGAAAAAGTCTTTTTTTTCTTTAAAAAAAAAATTTAACGCACAGAAAGTACGCTCCAACTGACGGAAGGCACCCAAGGGTAGACCAGTGGGTGAGGACCACTGGAAAGCAGATGGTGAAGACTGGCTCAACAGAGACAAAAATCAGGAATAGCAGAAAAAGGGCAGACAAAAATGTACCAGTTAAAGGGGGGGGGGAAGAGAAGAACAAAAAGAGGGTAATGATGGGCTCAGGGTATTGCAATTGGGACCTTCAAGGCAGTTCCACTGTCTCAAGAAATTAATTGCCCACCTAGGCTTTTTTTTGGGGGGGGGGGGGGGGGAGAAAAAAGAATCTCAGCTGCACATCCCTGCAAGGAGGGCGGAGGGTGGGGGTTTGGGAGGAGGAATATTTGGGGGGGGGGGGGGCTGTTGTATAAGGAGTAAGCGGCGAAAGAGTTAAAGAAGCCGGCGCCACCGAAAGGCGAAATGGCGGCTTTTTTTGGGGGGGGGGGGGGGGGGTGGAAGAGAAAGGAGACATAAATCGGCATCTAAACAATCATGAAACGTGTCTTTTTTTGGGGGGGGAGAAAGAGAAAAAAAAGAGAAGCGGTTTTGGATATTAAGAAGATGGGCGCGCGGGGGGGGGGGGGGTTTACCTCAGAAGGAAAAATTAGATCCGCGCTGACGAGAGGAACGAAGTTGGTGCGGGGAGGAGGGAGGGTTATTTATATAGATATAGGTTAAAAAAAAAGGAAGGTTTGTTCCGCCTGGACATTGTAATGTGCGTGTCTCTCTCACAGTCGCGCTCTCTGTCTGTCTGTGTGTGTCTGCGGGTTGTTGTTGTTGTTGTTGTAGTGGTGGTGTTTGATTGACAGGCGCGGCCGTTAGCGCCGGAGAGCGCGCGGCCCCCGGGGCTCGGGCTTCCACTTGCAGCAGGAGCCGCGTCCGAGGGCACGGGGAAGGGGGAGGGGAAGGGAAGTGAGGGCCACGGGGGACAAAAACACAACGGGCCACACAGTGTTTTGGGTTTTTTTTTGGGGGGGTGCGGAACTAACCTGCCCCCCCCCTACCAAAAACAAAAAAAATCTTTTACCCCGCGCCAAACCTAAAAACGTCGGCGGCGACAGCAAACAAAATATTGAGTGTGGGGGGGAAAAAAAAACGAGAGGGGCGGGTGAAGAAAAAAAAATTCGTTGAGTTGGGGAGGGGGTAAAGAAAGAGATGCCGTATTACCATTGCAACCGGTCGCCCCTCATGCATTCTATCCGAGCGCGAAAGGTTTTTGCAATTTTTTTTGGGGGGGGGTGGGGGAAAATGCCTTTTTCTTTTGCACGAAGCGGCCCCGGGGAAGCGGCGCGCGCGCTGACCTGCCGCTGGCGGGAAAAGCTGCAAACCGCTGCCGCTGCGTTCGTCCATGTCCTCCTCATCCTCCTCCTCCTCCTCCTCCTCCTCTTCTGGGTGCCTCACTGGAGATGCCATGGCCTCAGGAATCTCTCTCTTCCACCCCCCCCCTCCTCCCTAAATACTCGGAATAAAAAGATATTTCCTCACACTTTTTCTTCTTCCCCCCCCCTCCTTTTAATGTATGTACACAAAATAACGAAAGCTACGCCAAACCTTTCTTCGGGAACACACCAACTCTTTTCTCTCCCCCCCCCCTTCTTTCTATTTTTCTCCTTACACACAAACAAAAGTTATCCTACAGACTTTTGTTTTTGTGTGTGAGGGTTTTCTTTAACGATCAGATCTCTCCCCTTCGCCAGTTTTCAATTTAAAGACCCCCCCCCCCTTCTTAAGGGAAAAAGTTCCAAGCTACTTGACCAAACCCCCTGAAAAAATGTTTTAATATACAAGGGGAAGAAAAGATGGCGTCCAAAATATTTTCCACCCCCCCATTATGAAATACAGGGGGGGGGGGATTTGAAGAGGAAAAAAGGTGGAAAATTAATCAGTGCTCATGCTCAGATTGACGTCACCCCCTCCCGTTGCCATGGGCACCCTGCATCCCATAATAGCACCAGTTTAACTAGTTAGGACTGACTCACGTGGGTCTTTAACCAAGTAACCAGGGGATGTCCAGCAACTGCCATTTTTCAGGCAAGTTGGTGAAGGTGGTCAGCCCCCTTTTGGCCCTAATGTTCTTGATTCATTAATACCATGATAAACACCTTCAAGGTCAACTTCCAACTTATATTTTGTCCTCTTCCCCCTTGGTCAAACATGTGCATCTTTCTTCCTTCTTTTCATGCTTAAACATTTCCTGCCCGGTTCAAAGAAAGATGCCTGCTTCTTCCCTCCCTCCAATGCTCCCAGCTCCTCACCACAACTTGTCAAAAACATCAAAGCCGCCCCCCCACCTAGTCTCCGAAACTTTCTCTCAAACCAAAACAAACAACATTTTTTAAAAATGCCCTGCTGGTAATTTTATTTTCCACTTCAAACCTAAAGAACTCAGGGCCCCAGTTTGCTGGCCACTGTATTAAAGCAAGAGAAACACAATGTTTGGGGCAACATTGCTCCCAAGGAGTTCATGTCTGGTGGCTCAGTGAGTGGCACTCTTACCTCTAAGAGGCTGTGACTTCATATTCCCTTGGCAGAGATTTAAGCATTAGATCCTCGCCAACCTTCTCAGAGCACTTCAGAAGAAGCACTGCCTTGTCAAAGATACCATCTTTCTGGTGAGGTATTAAAATATGACACCATGTACCCCTTCAGTTGGGCCTAAAATATCTCACAGCCTCTGCTTCAAAGAAAGGCAGGAGAGTTCTTTTCATTGGCTCTAGCCATTATTTATCCTGCAAAAAAAATTAATCACCAGATTATCTGGTCATTAGCACATTCCTGTTTGCAGGACCTTCCCATATGTGAATTTACTGTAGTGTTTCCTATGTTGCAGCAGTGATTGAACTTTAAGTTTGTCTAAAGCTCTGTAACATCCTGAAGTTGTGAAGGGCATGATATATAAATGCATTTTTTTAATGAAAGTGCTCCATTAACTCGGCTGCACCCAGAAGTTTTGGCTCTTGCCTGAACCTTCATCATCACGGAATGTCTCTGAGGTTGGAAAGTCTGTCTGTGTATATGTATCTCTGGAGGGATACCCAAAGTTATAAAAAAGCTCCAGACATTCAAAAAACAATCCTCAACAATAAGACATACGGCAAAAATATTAGTAAAAGTATTGCATCTTTCTGGCAATTTCTCTTTATCTTCCAGGTGGTTCCAGTGTTTAAGGCTTTGCATGAAGAGACTATTTTGTTTATTTTTGTCCAAACAATTCTGATGTGTTTTTTGAATATAATTGTTGGACTAAACAACTCTTAACCAGAAAGTTTCTTCTTTGTAAACTTTGATCATGTTCAAAGGGTTCCAAAAAGAAATGTTTGAAATTTCTTTATTAAGATTTCTCTTTTCAGATTTTTTTGTAGTTTTAGTTGAGGGCAAACTTTTGGCAAGGACACTGGGGAAAAGCCCACCACCCCATCTTCAAGTCATGGCAAGGGAAGCATTTATATTGACTTAAGTAATTAGTTATCATCTTAATGTCATTCAAACGATGACCCCTCCAAGATGACATGGACTATGTGTTCAAATCCTGAAGTAGAATTTGAACCCGTGACCTACAGACTTGGAGCTGAGAATGCAACCAAGTGATACTAATATAAAATAAAAACAGCAAGCGCTGTAGAAATTCAGCTGGTTTAGCAGCACCTGCGAAGAGAGGAAGAGAGTTAACATTTCAAGTCCAACATACCTTCCCTTCACTTAAAAGTGACACTAATTCCAACAGGCACTAAAATATCATAATTTATAAATACTTTGTGCTGAGAAAATGTGTACTTTTTTTCTTTTCACCAATTTGAGATTGAAATGCACAATCCTGGATTTTGACAGCCAGGTTTTAGGTAGTGTGTGATTATAGCAAATTGACAGCAACAAGGACACTGTAAATGAGTGTTATCTGGATATCTGGAGATGTCACTAGAGAATTCAGGATTACATCCAGTTTTGTGAAAATCTCATTTAGAAACTAAATTAAGTCAATGTTTACTCAGTCATAAAGCTATACAAATTCTTTGGCAACAAGTAAATGATTTTTCTAACTTTTAACTCATGTCAACATATCACTGGATCCCATCCCTCCTGTTTCTTCAACACATTTTTATTGTTTTTGTGTTCTTCCTTATTAACCCATCTTTGCAACACAGAAACAATCCATTAGTCCCATTTGTAGCTCTGCTCCACACAAACCTCCTCCCAACCCCTCTTCATCTCTCCCTGTCAGCATATCCTGTTATTCCTTTCTCCCCCCCGTGTATTTATTCAGCTCCCCTCTTCAACATATCAACACTATTCCGTTTGACTGCTCCCTGTGTGAGTGGGTTTCACGTTCTCCTCACTCTGGGTAAAGATGTTTCTTCTGAATTCCCGATTTACTTTTGACTGTCTGATATTGATGGTCCCAAGTACTGGCCTCACCCATAAATATCTTCTTTACATCTAAGCTATTAAACCTCTTGCTAATTTTAAAGGCCTCAGTCTGTCAAATCACCCCTCAGCCCTTTTGTTGGAGAAAATAAATTCATCCTATTTAGCTTTGAGTGATAGCCTCACCCTATCAGCAATGTGAATCTTTATCATACATTCTTCAATGCTTCTATATTCTTTTTGTAATTTGCTGATTAACAAAATTAACATGATGGCCTAATGATGTGACAAAACCAGTTCAACGGGATGAATCATGGAATAATACAGCATAGTAGGAGGCCAATCATCCTATTAGGTCTCTGCTGCCTGTTTCAATTAGGAACCTCAATGGTCCCTCACCCTCCTACCACATTCCTTTCCTCCTATATCCCTGCCATTTTCCTCCTTTGAAGTATCCATTTTCACTTCAGAGATTACAACTTTTATTCACCATCCTATCAGGTAGTGCATTTCAAATACTGACAACATGTCATGTAAAACCGAGTAGCAGACAGCAAGGCTCCAAGAGCAAATTAATAATTGACTACGTAACCTGTTGGGTGGCATTGGTCATGAAGCTAATGTTGGCCCAGAGTAAGTGGAGAACATCACTGCCCTTTCCTATCACATCACAAGATGATTTGTACCATCATAAGGAGAAGGCACCTTGGTTTGACATCTCATTCAAATAAAGGGACATCTGACAGCATAGCACTCTGTCAGGACTGCATTGGGAGTGTCAGTTTGGCTTACATGCTCAGAATTAGACATAAACCTCAAGCTTCCAGCACAGTAGTGAGAACAGGACAAGCAATAAGCTTCTTTTAAAGCTTTCTCATTGTCCCCAGTCTACCTTGTGTTTGCTGAGCTACCTTGTTTCCAGGTCCAGCTACACCTTGATTTTAAAATTTTCATCCAGGTCTTCAAATCCTTCTAAGGTCTCACTTCTCCCTGTCTTCACAACATCCTCCAAGAAATCTGCACTCCTCCAATTCAAGTCTCTTAAAGATTCCCAATTCCCATTGCTCAACCAGTGACAACCTGGCCTTCAGCTCTGTTCCCCGAGCCCTGGAATTCCCTCCCTATAACCCCCTGCCTCTCATTTTCCTTCTTTAAGATACTTCTTCAAACATTGATCAAGTTCTCATTCGCCTCTCCACAACATCTCTTTCCAAGTTATAGTGTCAAAATTCTATCTCATAACACTCCTACGAAACACCTTGGAATGTTACACATAAATATGAGTTATTATTGTTAAAGTAGCCCCTCCAATTAAGAATATCTTGAGCTCAACTAAGAGAGTTCTCTCCCACTTGGAAACTTGTAAGTATCCACATCTCTTCCTAACAAAGGCAAAAGTCAGGGTCAAGCAACACATTTTCTTTTGTTTTCAACCCAAGTGTGTAACATGAACAAATTTGCTGCAAGGATTACCTCTGTGCTCACTGGCCTTTAATTCTATCAGTGCTGAGAGAGAGGGAGAGATTATTCTGACAGGCCTAAACTAAAATACCCTGCATGTTAATACTGTCACTGCTCTGTCAGGATCTGGCCTAACTTTTTGTGCTCATGTCTCGAGGAGCTGGATTTGAACACACCAACCTACAGCTGGCTCAGTAACAGGAGTGTAATCAGCCAGGTCACAGATTCTGTGGTGGATCTGAATTCTGTCTGGAGCCAGTAGCTTTGGCAAGCAAGGAAGACAAAAATAGAATTACATGGAATGTCCAGCACAGATACAGGCCATTCAGGCCCAAACTAGATGCATGCTTTTTTTTCTGCTCACATGAGACTCCTCACACCCTTTCTTCATTTCATCCTATCAGTGTACCTTTATGTTTTCTACTCTCCCAACTTCTTTCAGATTCCCCAAGTAAAGATATTTCTGCTGCCTGCAGGGCTTTTTTGTGGGGCAGAGGTGATGGCATGTTGGTAATGTCACTGGACTATTTCAGAAATCTGGGTAAATGTTCTGGGATTTGAGTTCAAATCCCACCATGGCAGATGATGATCTGGAATAAAAGGCTAGCTGTGTATAACGACTATCAATTGTCATCAAAACCATCATGATTCACTAATGCCATTAAGAAAATTTGCAGTCCTTACTTGGTCTGGACTACATGTGATTCCAGCAGTGTAGTTGACTCTAAACTGAAATTTGGGTAATAAATCCTGTACAGCCAGTGACAACCACATCCCATGAATCTATTGAAAAAATAAGAACTCACAAGAACGAGAGGATTGAGTTATCAGCAGGAAACTGATGGATAGACCTCACTTGCTAATTTAATCAAAGTCATTTAATAAAAGCTAATTTTATTGTGAAATTTGATAACATTCTGATTACAGGTAGCAGGGTCATGGGTGACAGTCAGTATTTGGTGGAGATGCTGCAGGCTTTCTCTTTGGTGAGGTCAAAGGTCTCTCTACAGCACTGTTAGATCGTCATTGAAATAGAGCAGAATGGACTGGCGATAGTTATCTGGTTCCATCTGCAGCTCGTAGAATATTTCATCCTCATCCACAATCCCATTTTCCTCTAGCGTCTTGTCCATCTTCAGAGGAACCCCATCATATTTCCATGTGTAGCTGGCTGCATGTGCATTATACTCTAGGTACCTCTCAAGAATGTCATTCACCGTCTCCTCACTGCACACCTGGTTAGCCCGTGTTTGAGGGGTTGGATGAAGAGAGAGGAAAACACACATTGAAGAAAACAAAAATATGACACATTTTCATTGCTCAGCTACAGTGCAGGTGTTTTATTTTGGTGAAATGTGGTCACTGTTGCAATCTACGAACCACAGCAACCAATTTGTACACATCAGTATCCTGCACTAAAAGCCAAACAGTATATTTTTGCAATGTTCACTGAGAGGGCAATGTGACACCCCAGACGTTGGGTAAAAGACACCCACCCACGGTGCTCGTCTTCCATTTGGTGGCTGTGGGATCTTTCGCATCCACCCCAGTGGATCATTAAGCTCGGTTTAATGACTCACCTGAGTGACAGCACCTCAACTCCCTCGGTGTTGGACTGGAATGTCGGCATTGCTTTTTGGACTCAAGTCCAGAAACGAGCCTTGATTCGAGAATCTTTTGCTTATTCATTCACGGGATGTGGGTGTTGTTGGCTTTACTAGCATTTCTTGACCACCCCTCACTATTAGTTGAGAAGGCAATGGTGAACCGCCTTCTTGAACCACTGTATTTCATATGCTGTAGGTTGACCCACAATGCTGTTAGGGAGGGCAATGTAAGACTACGACCCAGCAACATGAAAGGATGACAATATAGTTCCAAGTCAGGATGATGAGTGGCTTGGAGGGAAACTTGCAGATGGTGTTGTTCCTAAGTATCCGCTACCTTTGTCCTTCTGGTTGGAAATGATTGTGGGTTTGGAAGCTGTTTAGATTACTTACAGTGTGGAAATAGGCCCTTCGGCCCAACAAGTCCCACCAGCCCTTCGAAGACCAACCCACCCAGACCCATTCCCCTACATTTACCCCTTCACCTAACACTACAGGCAATTTAGCATGGCCAATTCACCTAACCAGACACTGGTAGAATGTGCAAACTCCACACAGACAATTGCCTGAGGCGGGAATTGAACTCGGGTTTCTGGCTCTGTGAGGCAGCAGTGCTAACCACTGAGCCACCGTACCGCCCTGTTATCCAGGGATCTTGGGAGAATTATTGCCGTGCATCTTGTAAATGCTACACACTGCTGCTACTGTGCATCAATGATACAGAGAATAAATGGTTGTGGGTGTGGTGCCAATCAAGCAGACTGTTTTGTCCTTGATGGTGTCAAGCTTCCTAAGTGTTGGGTGGCTCATCCAGTTGAGTTTCTGGTCATTGGTAACCCCAGGATGTTGAGAATGAAGGATTCACTGATGGTAATACTACTGAATGTAAGGAAGTAATGGTGTCCTCGTGGGAAATGGTCATTACCTGGCACTTGTGTGGTGTGAATGGTATGTGC
This sequence comes from Chiloscyllium plagiosum, assembly GCF_037043375.1. Taxonomy (NCBI): domain Eukaryota; kingdom Metazoa; phylum Chordata; class Chondrichthyes; order Orectolobiformes; family Hemiscylliidae; genus Chiloscyllium; species Chiloscyllium plagiosum. The sequence continues at coordinate 21,214,055 of NW_028270182.1, forward strand.
TACCAGTCAGTGCAAGCCCGAATACTGTCCAGATCTTGTCACATTGATCATGGACTGCTCCAGTATCTGAGGAATCACAAATGGTACTGAACATTGTGCAATCATCAGCAAACATCTCCACCTCTGATGGATGGAAGATCATTGCATTGATGTTCTGGGCTTCCCATCAATGAGGATGAGGATGTTTGTGCCACCTCCTTTTCCAGTGAATTGCTTAATTGGCTACCACTATTCCAGCTGGACGTAGCCGGACTGCAGGGGTTCAATCTGACTCATTGATTATGGAGCCACATAGTTTATCACTTTTTGCCAATGCTACTTGGCATGCAAGTGGTCCTGTTTTATAGCTTCACAGGATTGACACCTCATTTTTAGGTATACGCTCTCCTGCACTCTCATTGAACCAGGGTTGATCCCCTGGCTTGGTAGAGTGGGGAATATGTTGGGCTATGAAGTTGCAGATCGTATTGAAGTACAATTCTGTCACTGTTGATGGCCTACAGTGATGCCTGGATTGAGTTGCTAGATCTAGATGCTAGTTTAAAAAGTCCAAAAATGTGCAGGTCAGGTGAATTGGCCATGCTAAATTGCCCGTAGTGTTAGGTAAGGGGTAAATGTAGGGGTATGGGTGGGTTGCGCTTCGGCGGGGCGGTGTGGACTTGTTGGGCCGAAGGGCCTGTTTCCACACTGTAAGTAATCTAATCTAATCTAATCTAATCTGTTTGAAGCCTGTCCCTTTTAGCACAGTAATAGTGCCATACAATGCAACTGAAGGTACTCTCAATGTGAAGACATAGACTGTGCAGTTGGCACTCTTACTGGTGCTGTCATTGACAAATATATCATTGTATACATAAATGTGTATTGGTGATGGTGATGTCAAGTATGTTTTTCCCTCTTGTTGGTTCCTTCACCACCGTCACAAACCCAGTCCAGCAGTAATGTCCTTTTGGACCAGATCAACTCATTCAGCAATGATGCTGCCAATCCACTCTCGGTGGTGGGTATTGAAATCCCCCACCCAGAGTACATTCTGCCCTCTTCCCATCCTCAGTGCTTCCTCCAGGTGGTGTTCAACACGGAACAGCACTAGTTCATCTGCTGAGGGAGGATAACATGTGGCAGTCAGCAGCAAGTTTTCTTGCCCATTTTTGACCTGATATCATGGAGTTTTTAGTCAATTTTTAAGGACTCCCAGAACAACTCCCTCCTTACTGTATACCACTGTATTGCCTAACTCAGTGGCAAGGGCTGACATTATGAAAGAATCACTAATTTAGAAAAAAGATATTGAAGTAGATCCAGGTCCTAAGTTATTGCTGCCAGAGAAAGGATGCTTTTTTAATTTCCTCCTCAGTCCTCTGACATTATATGTTACAAATCATTCAGTTCATGAGCCATTCTGATAATGAGCTGTCCCCTTCAACCCATTGTTTTGCCATTTCTATTTGACCAAGTTTGATATGTTTGCTGTCAAGAGTATCCTCCTTTGTCCCCTTCTGCAGCCTATTACTACTCTTCAGGTTCTCCCTCTCTCTTCCCACCTCCGCCCCCAATTACCACCACCACCACTACAACCCACCAGCTCATTGTCCAGCGCCAGATTGTTTACCTCTATCATTTGGCATGCTCACACTAACAGGGTCAGCAAATCTTCCTTCTCTGTGTTACTTAACAGTCTCAATCTCTTTCTTACTGGGACAAATCTGCACACTGACTAGTGTCTCTCAGTCTCCTCTCCCTAATCAAGATATACATGCACTGACTGGTGTCTCTCAGTTCCATCTCCCTTAGAGAGATATGTGTACAATGACTGGTGTCTCTCAGTCACTCACTCTGCAATCAGTCATGTTCCTGGAGTGTTTTATAACAGCTGAGTGTTTGGATGAAAGACTCCACATTGTTCTGTGTGTTGCCTAAAAATAGATGGTTTGAAATATTGATCAATTGTCAGAACGCATTAGTGACTCCAGCTTTCCTGAAGGCAAACCCTGTGATGTAATGCCCACCTCCATCTCAATCAAATCCCTTCCTAACTCAAAACAAACAATGGTTAATTTAAAAAAAAACAAAGGAGTGCAGATGTTGCAAATCAGAAACAAAAACAGAAATTGCTGGAAAAACTCAGCAGTTCTGGCAACATGTCATAGAGTCATAGAGATGTACAGCATGAAAACAGACTCTTCAGTCCAACCTGTCTACGCTGCCTTGTAAATCTTTTCTGAACCCTTTCAAGTTTCACAACATCTTTCCAATAGGAAGGAGACCAGAATTGCACGCAATATTCCAACAGTGGCCTAACCAATGTCCAGTACAGCCGCAACATGACCTCCCAACTCCTGTACTCAATACCCTGACCAATAAAGGAAAGCATACCAAATGCCTTCTTCACTATCCTATCTATCTGCGATTCCACTTTCAAGGAACTATGAACCTGCACTCCAAGGTCTCTTTGTTCAGCAACACTCCCTAGGATCTTACCATTAAGTGTATAAGTCCTGCTAAGATTTGCTTTCCCAAAATGCAGCACCTCGCATTTATCGGAATTAAACACCATCTGCCACTTCTCAGCCCATTGGCCCATCTGCTCAAGATCCTGTTGTAATCTGAGGTAACCCTCTTCGCTGTCCACTACACCTTCAATTTTGGTGTCATCTGCAAACTTACTAACTAAACCTCTTATGCTCACATCCAAATCATTTATGTAAGTGACAAAAAGTAGAGGGCCCAGCACCGATCCTTGTGGCACTCCACTGGTCACAGGACTCCAGTTTGAAAAACAACCCTCCACCACCACCCTCTGTCTTCGACCTTTGAGCCAGTTCTGTATCCAAATGGCTAGTTCTCCCTGTATTCCATGAGATCTAACCTTGCTAATCAGTCTCCCATGGGGAACCTTGTCGAACGCCTTACTGAAGTCCATATAGATCACATCTACCGCTCTGCCCTCATCAATCTTCTTTGTTACTTCTTCAAAAAACTCAATCAAGTTTGTGAGACATGATTTCCCACGCACAAAGCCATGTTGACTATCCCGAATCAATCCTTGCCTTTCCAAATACACATACATCCTGTCCCTCAGGATTCCCTCCAACAACTTGCCCACCACCGAGGTCAGGCTCACCGGGTCTATAGTTCCCTGGCTTGTCTTTACCGCCCTTCTTAAACAGTGGCACCACGTTAGCCAACCTCCAGTCTTCTGGCACCTCACCTGTGAATATCGATGATAAAAATATCTCAGCAAGAGGCCCAGCAATCACTTCTCTAGCTTCCCACAGAGTTCTCGGGTACACCTGATCAGGTCCTGGGGATTTATCCACCTTTGACCGTTTCAAGACATCCAGCACTTCCTCCTCTGTAGTCTGGACATTTTGCAAGCTGTGTGAACAGAAAGCAGAGTTAATGCTGCCAGACCTGCTGGGTTTTTCCAACAATTTCTGTTTTTGTTTCTGAAGAAGTGCAGATGTTGCAAATCAGAAAGAAAAACAGGAAGGGATTTGATTGAGATGAAGGAGTGCACCACATCACAGGCAGCATCTGTGGAGAGAAAACAGAGTTAATCTGCCAGACCTGCTGAGTTTTTCCAGCAATTACTGATTAATTGAAGCTGCATACCTCGATCACCTGTTCTTGGCCTGTTAGCGTGTTGATAATGCGGATGTCTCTTGTTTTTTCAGTTAAATATCCAACCTCGTACTTTGGATCTTTCCACCATGGTGTTCCAAAGGCATTACACCAATCACTCATCGGCATGAGGGGTGGAATGTGAGCAAAGCGGCCACGAGGAGTGTGGTACTTCTGGCAATTGGTGAGCTGGTCAATCTTGATGCGTATCTATGTTGGGAATGAAGAGATTGCTGTTCACTGCTCCACTCTTATAGTGCACACAAAGCTGCTTGCAATTTTGTGGCTTCTTCAGATGTACCCACACCACTCCTCTCCAGCTGACAATTTGATACAGAGTAAGCTTTTCCCATCCCAGAACCCTTGACTGCTCCTGGTCCAGGTCTACCCCTGTTGGTTAGTGGGTAACACACTTATTTCTGTCATGGAGGTCAGGTCACAGAGATTTATTGAATTACAGAAGAGGGATAGCAGAGGGCCATTCAGCCTGTTGTACTATGCTGACCCTCTTTTCAAGCAATCCTCCTAGTCCCCCTCCCTTATCATTTCCCCAAAGCAGTCCAAATTTTGCCTTTTCAGATAATGTTTCAAAACTCTTTCAAAAAACTCAATTGTACATGTCTCGACCACAGTCAGGCAGCACATCTAAATCCTAACCACTCACTGTGTGGAGAATGTGTTCCTCTTGTCACACTTGCTTCTTTTGCCAATCACTTGAAACTTGTACCGTCTGGTTATTGATCCTTTCTTCAATGAGAACAGATTTTTTCTGTCTGCTTGATTAAATCTTCAATCAGCCTTTTCTTCTCCATATTTATCCAATCTCCTTTCATCACTGAGGTTCCTCATCCTGAGGGCGGCTCGGTGGCTCAGTGGTTAGCACTGCTGCCTCACAGCACCAGGGTTGCAGGTTCGATTCCAGCCTCAGGCGACTGACTGTGTGGAGTTGGCACATTCTCCCCGTGTCTGCGTGGGTTTCCTCCGGGTGCTCTGGTTTCCTCCCGCAGGCCAGGTGAATTGGCCATGCTAAATTGCCCATAGCGATAGGTCCATTAGTTGGAGGGTAGTGCGTCTGGGTGGGTTACTCTTCAGAGGGTTGGTGTGGACTGGTTGGGCTGAAGGGCCTGTTTCCACACTGTAAGGAATCTAATCTAATCCCTAGAACCATTTTTGCACTTTCTCATTAAAGTCTTCCTAAAGTGCAGCTCCCAGAATTGCAATTTGGTTGAGAATGATGTTGTGTTCCACACAGGTTTTTATCACAACTTCCTTGTATTGAAGGCAGATGAGAAAATTCCTCATGGCCTCCAAAACGCCAATTCAGCCCTCAGCTGACTGAGGAGAAGAGGATCTCAAGTCCAAAATCTCAAACCCAGACTAAGGTCAAGGTTTACTGGGCAGCAATGATCTCCAGGCTCCCATATGCTTCAGATACTTGCAAACTCCTGTCACAAGACAGGAGAAGCACCAGCACAGTCTTCACAAGATTCTTCAAAACCCGTGGCAACACTGGAAACCCAGCAGCTCAATGATGCATTAATCATTCTAAACCAGCTCTCTTGAGTGGGATATGCCATTCATATCCTTGACAGCTGACTCTGCAAATCATTACTCAGAACCATGGGGCAGCAGAAATGCTTTAGGAAGGTCCTCAAGGAGGTTATACAACTCCTCTACTGCCACCTTTCCTCACAGAAAACCTGGCATTGCAACCAACCAAATGGGGCAGGTTCAGTTGGGAAGGCACCTAATACACTGAGAGGCTTAGTCAGGAATGTCAGAGGGAGTGCACAAAGCTCACAACAACTCAAAATGTTCAAACTCAACAAGTGCACATCTAAATACTTCTTCAGCGTATTTCTGTCTCTAGCACTCTTAAAGGCAGTGAGCTCCAGTTTCCTACCATCCTCTGGGTGAAAATCTTTCTCCTGACATCTCCTCCCCATCCATTGCCTTAAATCTATGCCCCTGCTCATTGATCCCCCCATCAAGGGGAAAAGTTTCTTCCTGACTACCCTATCTATGACCCTCAAAATTTTATACATCTCAGTCATAGCCTCTCTCAATCTCCTCTGCTCAAAAGGAAACAGTCCCAGTCTGTCCAATCTCTCTTCATGATTGAGACTTTCCAGCCCTGGCAACATCCTGGTAAATCTCCTCTTCGCTTCTCCAGTACTATCATATTCCTCCTATAAAGCAAATTCCAGAATGGCAAACAATACTCTAGCCTTACCAATGTTTCATAAAGTACCTCTTAAATACAGGAACCTGGTCAACATTTTCTGTTAAACTGATTCCATCAGAGAGTTAAACCAGGGAACTTGCCTGCTTTGATTAAATCATTGAGTTCTGTGACAACCCAGTAGTGGATCTTAAGAATCAGTGTACTTCCCCAAGTGGGTGAAACACCAGTTTAAACATGGGTCAGGCAGTGTTGGCTACTGTGGTCCCCGGTGATATAGTGAATAGCTTCAATGCTTTGGTTAATCCTCTTTGTCCTCAGTTTCATCTGCCCTGCCAACCGAGATTCCATACTTACATCTTTACGCTTCTCATCGAACCAATGGCTGATATCTTGACCAGCTGCTTCTAAAATGGGTTTCAGTAGAATGTCACCTGAATGGGAAGAGAATACAAAATCAGCACAGCCAGGATACAACCACAAAAATACTGTCTGCCAGCTACATCTTCCAAAGGTTGTCTTCACGTGGAAACGAAATGTATTCCATGCCCTGGTTTCTGAACCCCGAAGAGCCAAGCTAAACCAGAGCCAACAGTAACGAAAGATACAAAAATGTGGCTGTCGTCACTAAAAGAAGACTTGCATTGACATAGCCCCATTCGTGACCACTAGAGTCATAAAGCCCCTAGACAGAACAAAGTAATTTACAATCAACAAGATACTTTACAGTACATTGTTGCTGCTATGCTAGAAACACATCATCTCGTTCGTGCACAAGAAGATCCCACAAACAGGAATGTGATAAAGGTCAAATAACTATCTGTTACCAATGTTGGCTAGAGAATAAATGTTTGCCACAGATCTCTGTGGAGAACCCCAGCTCTCCCCTCTTCACAGCTCTGCTTTGAAATAGCGGTCACAGGATCTTTCCAAGATGAGCCCAATCCCATTTCCCCACCACTCACGAACCCAAAGTGCCTGCCGGTCCAGATTTTAAAAGTCTCACTAATTGTTTTTAAATCTGTAATCTTTCCCTGTGCAGGTCGGACGTGGAACCACATAGTTTTGGTAACTCAGGAGCAAGTTACTGCAGGTACTGTTGCTGGAGAACACAGTGGGTCAGCCAGCATCCCCCTGCACAGAGGGCAAACTAACATCTCGAGTCCAGATGATTCTTCAACCAGAGCTCGTCTGAAAGTCGTTCCCTTCACCACATGGAAAGGTCCAAGCTGTTGGAACAAATTACTCCAGAAATCTTTTGCTCTAAGGCTCAAGTTGTTGTTGTTGTTGTTGTGTTGGGCTGAGTGACGACAGCTCTTCACCTTTAAACTGTTCAGCCAGAGGAGTCAGGTCATAGACTTTTCCCAGGTAGGAGACCCATAAATCATCCATGGTGTTATGGACAGCCACTTCCCGACTGCTGTAGTAGCGGGAGTGCAGCATGGTCACTGACTGCTTCCCTTGTGCTGCCTCCTCCATTGCCATGGTGACAGGGAGCCGGAAGTGGCTGTGTACACCTTCCGGTGCTCGGAACTACATCTCCCAGGAAGCAGTGCGGAGGCGAGCCCCGCGGACCTTGCAGCCCCCGCTCCCTCTCACGGGCTTCTCGGAGGTGAGTCTCCCACCGCCGGGATCGGCGGCTCCGGTTGTGGCCGGGTAACGGACGGTCTGTTTGGTTTTATCAGGCTCACAAAATGGCGGCGGGACACTCGCAGGCACCGGGCGGAGGGGAGGACAGTGGGGGAGGGGGAGGACAGTGGGGGGAGGGGGAGGACAGTGGGGGGAGGGGGAGGACAGTGGGGGGGGAGGACAGTGGGGGGAGGGGGAGGACAGTGGGGGGGGAGGGGGGGGGAGGACAGTGGGGGGGGAGGACAGTGGGGGGGGAGGGGGGGGAGGACAGTGGGGGGGGAGGGGGGGGAGGACAGTGGGGGGGGAGGGGGGGGAGGACAGTGGGGGGGGAGGGGGGGGAGGACAGTGGGGGGGGAGGGGGGGAGGACAGTGGGGGAGGGGGGGGAGGACAGTGGGGGGGGGAGGAGGGGGAGGACAGTGGGGGAGGGGGGGGAGGACAGTGGGGGGGGGAGGAGGGGGAGGACAGTGGGGGGGGGGGAGGGGGAGGACAGGGGGGAGGGGGAGGGGGAGGACAGGGGGGAGGGGGAGGGGGAGGACAGGGGGGAGGGGGAGGGGGAGGACAGGGGGGGGGGGGAGGGGGGGGGGAGGGGGAGGGGGAGGGGGAGGACAGTGGGGGGGAGGGGGAGGGGGAGGACAGTGGGGGGGGGGGGGGAGGGGGAGGACAGTGGGGGGGGGGGAGGGGGAGGACAGTGGGGGGGGGGGGGAGGGGGAGGGGGAGGGGGAGGACAGTGGGGGGGGGGAGGGGGAGGACAGTGGGGGGGGGGGGGAGGGGGAGGACAGTGGGGGGGGGGGGGAGGGGGAGGACAGTGGGGGGGGGAGGGGGAGGACAGTGGGGGGGGGGAGGGGGAGGACAGTGGGGGGGGAGGGGGAGGACAGTGGGGGGGGAGGGGGAGGACAGTGGGGGGGGGGGGGAGGGGGAGGACAGTGGGGGGGGGAGGGGGAGGACAGTGGGGGGGGGGAGGGGGAGGACAGTGGGGGGGGAGGGGGAGGACAGTGGGGGGGGAGGGGGAGGACAGTGGGGGGGGAGGGGGAACGTGACGGGGGATATCGGGGGGGGAGGGGGAACGTGACGGGGGATATGGGGGGGGGAGGGGGAACGTGACGGGGGATATCGGGGGGGAGGGGGAACGTGACGGGCGATATCGGGGGGAGGGGGAGCGTGACGGGGGATATCGGGGGGGGGGCGGGGGAACGTGACGGGGGATATGGGGGGGGGAGGGGGAACGTGACGGGGGATATGGGGGGGGGAGGGGGAACGTGACGGGGGATATGGGGGGGGAGGGGGAACGTGACGGGGGATATGGGGGGGAGGGGGAACGTGACGGGGGATATGGGGGGGGGAGGGGGAACGTGACGGGGGATATCGGGGGGGAGGGGGAACGTGACGGGGGATATCGGGGGGGGGGGAGGGGGAACGTGACGGGGGATATCGGGGGGGGGGGAGGGGGAACGTGACGGGGGATATCGGGGGGGGGGGAGGGGGAACGTGACGGGGGATATCGGGGGGGGGAGGGGGAACGTGACGGGGGATATCGGGGGGGAGGGGGAACGTGACGGGGGATATCGGGGGGGTGAGGGGGAACGTGACGGGGGATATCGGGGGGGGGGAGGGGGAACGTGACGGGGGATATCGGGGGGGGGGGGAACGTGACGGGCGATATCGGGGGGGGGGAGGGGGAACGTGACGGGCGATATCGGGGGGGAGGGGGAACGTGACGGGGGATATGGGGGGGGAGGGGGAACGTGACGGGGGATATGGGGGGGGAGGGGGAACGTGACGGGGGATATGGGGGGGGGAGGGGGAACGTGACGGGCGATATCGGGGGGGAGGGGGAACGTGACGGGCGATATCGGGGGGGAGGGGGAACGTGACGGGGGATATCGGGGGGGGGGGGAGGGGGAACGTGACGGGGGATATCGGGGGGAGGGGGAACGTGACGGGCGATATCGGGGGGAGGGGGAACGTGACGGGGGATATCGGGGGGGGGCGGGGGAACGTGACGGGCGATATCGGGGGGGGGGAGGGGGAACGTGACGGGCGATATCGGGGGGGAGGGGGAACGTGACGGGGGATATGGGGGGGGAGGGGGAACGTGACGGGGGATATGGGGGGGGGAGGGGGAGGACAGGGGGGAGGGGGAGGGGGAGGACAGGGGGGAGGGGGAGGGGGAGGACAGGGGGGAGGGGGAGGGGGAGGACAGGGGGGGGGGGAGGGGGGGGGGGAGGGGGAGGGGGAGGGGGAGGACAGTGGGGGGGGGGGGGAGGGGGAGGACAGTGGGGGGGGGGGGGGGAGGGGGAGGACAGTGGGGGGGGGGGAGGGGGAGGACAGTGGGGGGGGGGGGGGGAGGGGGAGGGGGAGGACAGTGGGGGGGGGGGGAGGGGGAGGACAGTGGGGGGGGGGGAGGGGGAGGACAGTGGGGGGGGGGGGGGAGGGGGAGGACAGTGGGGGGGGGAGGGGGAGGGGGAGGACAGTGGGGGGGGGGGAGGGGGAGGACAGTGGGGGGGGAGGGGGAGGACAGTGGGGGGGGAGGGGGAGGACAGTGGGGGGGGAGGGGGAACGTGACGGGGGATATCGGGGGGGGAGGGGGAACGTGACGGGGGATATGGGGGGGGGAGGGGGAACGTGACGGGGGATATCGGGGGGGAGGGGGAACGTGACGGGCGATATCGGGGGGAGGGGGAGCGTGACGGGGGATATCGGGGGGGGGGCGGGGGAACGTGACGGGGGATATGGGGGGGGGAGGGGGAACGTGACGGGGGATATGGGGGGGGGAGGGGGAACGTGACGGGGGATATGGGGGGGGAGGGGGAACGTGACGGGGGATATGGGGGGGAGGGGGAACGTGACGGGGGATATGGGGGGGGGAGGGGGAACGTGACGGGCGATATCGGGGGGGAGGGGGAACGTGACGGGGGATATCGGGGGGGGGGGAGGGGGAACGTGACGGGGGATATCGGGGGGTGGGAGGGGGAACGTGACGGGGGATATCGGGGGGGGGGGAGGGGGAACGTGACGGGGGATATCGGGGGGGGGAGGGGGAACGTGACGGGGGATATCGGGGGGGAGGGGGAACGTGACGGGGGATATCGGGGGGGTGAGGGGGAACGTGACGGGGGATATCGGGGGGGGGGAGGGGGAACGTGACGGGGGATATCGGGGGGGGGGGGAACGTGACGGGCGATATCGGGGGGGGGGAGGGGGAACGTGACGGGCGATATCGGGGGGGAGGGGGAACGTGACGGGGGATATGGGGGGGGAGGGGGAACGTGACGGGGGATATGGGGGGGGAGGGGGAACGTGACGGGGGATATGGGGGGGGGAGGGGGAACGTGACGGGCGATATCGGGGGGGAGGGGGAACGTGACGGGCGATATCGGGGGGGAGGGGGAACGTGACGGGGGATATCGGGGGGGGGGGGAGGGGGAACGTGACGGGGGATATCGGGGGGGGGGGGAGGGGGAACGTGACGGGCGATATCGGGGGGAGGGGGAACGTGACGGGGGATATCGGGGGGGGGCGGGGGAACGTGACGGGCGATATCGGGGGGGGGGAGGGGGAACGTGACGGGCGATATCGGGGGGGAGGGGGAACGTGACGGGGGATATGGGGGGGGGAGGGGGAACGTGACGGGGGATATGGGGGGGGGAGGGGGAACGTGACGGGCGATATCGGGGGGGAGGGGGAACGTGACGGGCGATATCGGGGGGGAGGGGGAACGTGACGGGGGATATCGGGGGGGTGAGGGGGAACGTGACGGGGGATATCGGGGGGGGGGAGGGGGAACGTGACGGGGGATATCGGGGGGGGGGGGAACGTGACGGGCGATATCGGGGGGGGGGAGGGGGAACGTGACGGGCGATATCGGGGGGGAGGGGGAACGTGACGGGGGATATGGGGGGGGAGGGGGAACGTGACGGGGGATATGGGGGGGGAGGGGGAACGTGACGGGGGATATGGGGGGGGGAGGGGGAACGTGACGGGCGATATCGGGGGGGAGGGGGAACGTGACGGGCGATATCGGGGGGGAGGGGGAACGTGACGGGGGATATCGGGGGGGGGGGGAGGGGGAACGTGACGGGGGATATCGGGGGGGGGGGGAGGGGGAACGTGACGGGCGATATCGGGGGGAGGGGGAACGTGACGGGGGATATCGGGGGGGGGCGGGGGAACGTGACGGGCGATATCGGGGGGGGGGAGGGGGAACGTGACGGGCGATATCGGGGGGGAGGGGGAACGTGACGGGGGATATGGGGGGGGAGGGGGAACGTGACGGGGGATATGGGGGGGGGAGGGGGAACGTGACGGGCGATATCGGGGGGGAGGGGGAACGTGACGGGCGATATCGGGGGGGAGGGGGAACGTGACGGGGGATATCGGGGGGGGGGGGAGGGGGAACGTGACGGGGGATATCGGGGGGGGGGGGGAGGGGGAACGTGACGGGCGATATCGGGGGGGAGGGGGAACGTGACGGGGGATATGGGGGGGGAGGGGGAACGTGACGGGGGATATGGGGGGGGGAGGGGGAACGTGACGGGCGATATCGGGGGGGAGGGGGAACGTGACGGGCGATATCGGGGGGGAGGGGGAACGTGACGGGGGATATCGGGGGGGGGGGGAGGGGGAACGTGACGGGGGATATCGGGGGGGGGGGGGAGGGGGAACGTGACGGGCGATATCGGGGGGGAGGGGGAACGTGACGGGGGATATGGGGGGGGGGAGGGGGAACGTGACGGGGGATATCGGGGGGGGAGGGGGAACGTGACGGGGGATATCGGGGGGGGAGGGGGAACGTGACGGGGGATATCGGGGGGGGAGGGGGAACGTGACGGGGGATATCGGGGGGGAGGGGGAACGTGACGGGGGATATCGGGGGGGGAAGGGGAACGTGACGGGGGATATCGGGGGGGGGAGGGGGAACGTGACAGGGGATATCGGGGGGAGGGGGAACGTGACGGGGGATATCGGGTGGGGGGGAGGGGGAACGTGACGGGCGATATCGGGGGGGAGGGGGAACGTGACGGGGGATATGGGGGGGGGGGAGGGGGAACGTGACGGGCGATATCGGGGGGAGGGGGAACGTGACGGGGGATCTCGGGGGGGGGGGGAGGGGGAACGTGACGGGGGATCTCGGGGGGGGGAGGGGGAACGTGACGGGCGATATCGGGGGGGAGGGGGAACGTGACGGGGGATATCGGGGGGGGGGAGGGGGAACGTGACGGGGGATATCGGGGGGGGGAGGGAGGGGGAACGTGACGGGGGATATCGGGGGGGCGGAACGTGACGGGGGATATTGTGGGGGGGAGGGGGGGAGAACGTGACGGGGGATATTGTGGGGGGGAGGGGGGGAGAACGTGACGGGGGATATCGTGGGGGGGAGGGAGGGGGAACGTGACGGGGGATATCGGGGGGGGGGAGGGGGAACGTGACGTGGGATATCGGGGAGGGGGAACGTTACGGGGGATATCGGGGGGGGGAGGGAGGGGTAACGTGACGGGGGATATCGGGGGGGGGGAACGTGACGGGGGATATCGTGGGGGGGAGGGGGAACGTAACGGGGGATATCGTGGGGGGGAGGGAGGGGGAACGTGACGGGGGATATCGGGGGGGAGGGAGGGGGAACGTGACGGGGCATATCGGGGGGGGAGGGGGAACGTGACGGGGGATATCGGGGGGAGGGAGGGGGAACGTGACGGGGGATATCGGGGGGGGAGGGGGAACGTGACGGGGGATATCGTGGGGGGGAGGGGGAACGTGACGGGGGATATCGTGGGGGGGAGGGAGGGGGAACGTGACGGGGGATATCGGGGGGGAGGGAGGGGGAACGTGACGGGGCATATCGGGGGAGGGGAGGGGGAACGTGACGGGGGATATCGGGGGGAGGGAGGGGGAACGTGACGGGGGATATCGGGGGGGGAGGGGGAACGTGACGGGGGATATCGGGGGGGGAGGGGGAACGTGACGGGGGATATCGGGTGGGGGAGGGGGAACGTGACGGGGGATATCGGGGGGGGGAACGTGACGGGGGATATAGGGGGGGGGAGGGAGGGGGAACGTGACGGGGGATATCGGGGGGGGGAGGGAGGGGGAACGTGACGGGGGATATCGGGGGGGGGAGGGAGGGGGAACGTGACGGGGGATATCGGGGGGGGGAGGGAGGGGGAACGTGACGGGGGATATCGGGGGGGGGGGAGGGGGAACGTGACGGGGGATATCGGGGGGGGAGGGGGAACGTGACGGGGGATATCGGGGGAGGGAGGGGAAACGTGACGGGGGATATCGGGGGGGGGGGAGGGGGAACTTGACGGGGGATATCGGGGGGGGGAGGGGGAACGTGACGGGGGATATCGGGGGGGGAGGGGGAACGTGACGGGGGATATCGGGGGGGAGGGGGAACGTGACGGGGGATATCGGGGGGGGGGGGAGAACGTGACGGGGGATATCGGGGGGGGGAGGGAGGGGGAACGTGACGGGGGATATCGGGGGGGGGGGAACGTGACGGGGGATATCGTGGGGGGGAGGGAGGGGGAACGTGACGGGGGATATCGCGGGGGGGGGAGGGGGAACGTGACGTGGGATATCGGGCGGGGGGGAGGGGGAACGTGACGGGGGATATCGGGGGGCGGGGGGGAGGGGGAACGTGACGGGGGATATCGGGGGGGGGAGGGAGGGGGAACGTGACGGGGGATATCGGGGGGGGGGAACGTGACGGGGGATATCGTAGGGGGGAGGGGGAACGTGACGGGGGATGTCGTGGGGGGGAGGGAGGGGGAACGTGACGGGGGGTATCGGGGGGGGAGGGAGGGGGAACGTGACGGGGCATATCGGGGGGGGAGGGGAAACGTGACGGGGGATATCGGGGGGAGGGAGGGGGAACGTGACGTGGGATATGGGGGGGGGGGGGAGGGGGAACGTGACGGGGGATATCGGGGGGGGAGGGAGGGGGAACGTGACGGGGGATATCGGGGGGGGAACGTGACGGGGGATATCGTGGGGGGGAGGGGGAACGTGACGGGGGATATCGTGGGGGGGAGGGAGGGGGAACGTGACGGGGGATATCGGGGGGGAGGGAGGGGGAACGTGACGGGGCATATCGGGGGGGGAGGGGGAACGTGACGGGGGATATCGGGGGGAGGGAGGGGGAACGTGACGGGGGATATCGGGGGGGGAGGGGGAACGTGACGGGGGATATCGGGTGGGGGAGGGGGAACGTGACGGGGGATATCGGGTGGGGGAGGGGGAACGTGACGGGGGATATCGGGGGGGGGGAACGTGACGGGGGATATCGGGGGGGGGGGAGGGAGGGGGAATGTGACGGGGGATATCGGGGGGGGGGAGGGAGGGGGAACGTGACGGGGGATATCGGTGGGGGGGAGGGAGGGGGAACGTGACGGGGGATATCGGGGGGGGGGAGGGAGGGGGAACGTGACGGGGGATATCGGGGGGGGAGGGGGAACGTGACGGGGGATATCGGGGGGGGGAGGGGGAACGTGACGGGGGATATCGGGGGGGGAGGGGGAACGTGACGGGGGATATCGGGGGGGGGGGGGAACGTGACGGGGGATATCGGGGGGGGGGGGTAACGTGACGGGGGATATCGGCGGGGGAGGGAGGGGGAACGTGACGGGGGATATCGGGGGGGGGGAACGTGACGGGGGATATCGTGGGGGGGAGGGAGGGGGAACGTGACGGGGGATATCGTGGGGCGGAGGGAGGGGGAACGTGACGGGGGATATCGGGGGAGGGGAGGGGGAACGTGACGTGGGATATCGGGCGGGGGGGGGGGGAACGTGACGGGGGGGGGGAAACGTGACGGGGGATATCGGGGGGGGAGGGGAAACGTGACGGGGGATATCGGGGGGGGAGGGGAAACGTGACGGGGGATATCGGGGGGGGAGGGGGAACGTGACGGGGGATATCGGGGGGGGGAGGGGGAACGTGACGGGGGATATCGGGGGGGGGAGGGGGAACGTGACGGGGGATATCGGGGGGGGAGGGGGAACGTGACGGGGGATATCGGGGGGGGAGGGGGAACGTGACGGGGGATATCGGGGGGGGAGGGGGAACGTGACGGGGGATATCGGGGGGGGAGGGGGAACGTGACGGGGGATATCGGGGGGGGAGGGGGAACGTGACGGGGGATATCGGGGGGGGAGGGGGAACGTGACGGGGGATATCGGGGGGGGAGGGGGAACGTGACGGGGGATATCGGGGGGGGAGGGGGAACGTGACGGGGGATATCGGGGGGGGAGGGGGAACGTGACGGGGGATATCGGGGGGAGGGGGAACGTGACGGGGGATATCGGGGGGGGAAGGGGAACGTGACTGGGGATATCGGGGGGGGGGAGGGGGAACGTGACAGGGGATATCGGGGGGAGGGGGAACGTGACGGGGGATATCGGGTGGGGGGGAGGGGGAACGTGACGGGCGATATCGGGGGGGAGGGGGAACGTGACGGGGGATATGGGGGGGGGGAGGGGGAACGTGACGGGCGATATCGGGGGGAGGGGGAACGTGACGGGGGATCTCGGGGGGGGGGGGAGGGGGAACGTGACGGGCGATATCGGGGGGGAGGGGGAACGTGACGGGGGATATCGGGGGGGGGGAGGGGGAACGTGACGGGGGATATCGGGGGGGGGAGGGAGGGGGAACGTGACGGGGGATATCGGGGGGGCGGAACGTGACGGGGGATATTGTGGGGGGGAGGGGGGGAGAACGTGACGGGGGATATTGTGGGGGGGAGGGGGGGAGAACGTGACGGGGGATATCGTGGGGGGGAGGGAGGGGGAACGTGACGGGGGATATCGGGGGGGGGGGAGGGGGAACGTGACGTGGGATATCGGGGAGGGGGGAGGGGGAACGTTACGGGGGATATCGGGGGGGGGAGGGAGGGGTAACGTGACGGGGGATATCGGGGGGGGGGAACGTGACGGGGGATATCGTGGGGGGGAGGGGGAACGTAACGGGGGATATCGTGGGGGGGAGGGAGGGGGAACGTGACGGGGGATATCGGGGGGGAGGGAGGGGGAACGTGACGGGGGATATCGGGGGGGGAAGGGGAACGTGACTGGGGATATCGGGGGGGGGGAGGGGGAACGTGACAGGGGATATCGGGGGGAGGGGGAACGTGACGGGGGATATCGGGTGGGGGGGAGGGGGAACGTGACGGGCGATATCGGGGGGGAGGGGGAACGTGACGGGGGATATGGGGGGGGGGAGGGGGAACGTGACGGGCGATATCGGGGGGAGGGGGAACGTGACGGGGGATCTCGGGGGGGGGGGGAGGGGGAACGTGACGGGGGATCTCGGGGGGGGGGAGGGGGAACGTGACGGGCGATATCGGGGGGGAGGGGGAACGTGACGGGGGATATCGGGGGGGAGGGGGAACGTGACGGGGGATATCGGGGGGGGGGGAGGGGGAACGTGACGGGGGATATCGGGGGGGGGAGGGAGGGGGAACGTGACGGGGGATATCGGGGGGGCGGAACGTGACGGGGGATATTGTGGGGGGGAGGGGGGGAGAACGTGACGGGGGATATTGTGGGGGGGAGGGGGGGAGAACGTGACGGGGGATATCGTGGGGGGGAGGGAGGGGGAACGTGACGGGGGATATCGGGGGGGGGGGAGGGGGAACGTGACGTGGGATATCGGGGAGGGGGGAGGGGGAACGTTACGGGGGATATCGGGGGGGGGGAGGGAGGGGTAACGTGACGGGGGATATCGGGGGGGGGGAACGTGACGGGGGATATCGTGGGGGGGAGGGGGAACGTAACGGGGGATATCGTGGGGGGGAGGGAGGGGGAACGTGACGGGGGATATCGGGGGGGAGGGAGGGGGAACGTGACGGGGCATATCGGGGGGGAGGGGGAACGTGACGGGGGATATCGGGGGGAGGGAGGGGGAACGTGACGGGGGATATCGGGGGGGGAGGGGGAACGTGACGGGGGATATCGTGGGGGGGAGGGGGAACGTGACGGGGGATATCGTGGGGGGGAGGGAGGGGGAACGTGACGGGGGATATCGGGGGGGAGGGAGGGGGAACGTGACGGGGCATATCGGGGGAGGGGAGGGGGAACGTGACGGGGGATATCGGGGGGAGGGAGGGGGAACGTGACGGGGGATATCGGGGGGGGAGGGGGAACGTGACGGGGGATATCGGGGGGGGAGGGGGAACGTGACGGGGGATATCGGGTGGGGGAGGGGGAACGTGACGGGGGATATCGGGGGGGGGAACGTGACGGGGGATATAGGGGGGGGGAGGGAGGGGGAACGTGACGGGGGATATCGGGGGGGGGAGGGAGGGGGAACGTGACGGGGGATATCGGGGGGGGGAGGGAGGGGGAACGTGACGGGGGATATCGGGGGGGGGAGGGAGGGGGAACGTGACGGGGGATATCGGGGGGGGGAGGGAGGGGGAACGTGACGGGGGATATCGGGGGGGGGAGGGAGGGGGAACGTGACGGGGATATCGGGGGGGGGAGGGAGGGGGAACGTGACGGGGGATATCGGGGGGGGGGAGGGGGAACGTGACGGGGGATATCGGGGGGGGAGGGGGAACGTGACGGGGGATATCGGGGGAGGGAGGGGAAACGTGACGGGGGATATCGGGGGGGGGGGAGGGGGAACTTGACGGGGGATATCGGGGGGGGGAGGGGGAACGTGACGGGGGATATCGGGGGGGGGAGGGGGAACGTGACGGGGGATATCGGGGGGGAGGGGGAACGTGACGGGGGATATCGGGGGGGAGGGGGAACGTGACGGGGGATATCGGGGGGGGGGGGGAGAACGTGACGGGGGATATCGGGGGGGGGAGGGAGGGGGAACGTGACGGGGGATATCGCGGGGGGGGAGGGGGAACGTGACGGGGGATATCGTGGGGGGGAGGGAGGGGGAACGTGACGGGGGATATCGGGGGGCGGGGGGGAGGGGGAACGTGACGGGGGATATCGGGGGGGGGGAGGGAGGGGGAACGTGACGGGGGATATCGTGGGGGGGGGGAACGTGACGGGGGATATCGTAGGGGGGAGGGGGAACGTGACGGGGGATATCGTGGGGGGGAGGGAGGGGGAACGTGACGGGGGATATCGGGGGGGGGAGGGAGGGGGAACGTGACGGGGCATATCGGGGGGGGAGGGGGAACGTGACGGGGGATATCGGGGGGAGGGAGGGGGAACGTGACGTGGGATATGGGGGGGGGGAGGGGGAACGTGACGGGGGATATCGGGGGGGGAGGGAGGGGGAACGTGACGGGGGATATCGGGGGGGGAACGTGACGGGGGATATCGTGGGGGGGAGGGGGAACGTGACGGGGGATATCGTGGGGGGGAGGGAGGGGGAACGTGACGGGGGATATCGGGGGGGAGGGAGGGGGAACGTGACGGGGCATATCGGGGGGGGAGGGGGAACGTGACGGGGGATATCGGGGGGAGGGAGGGGGAACGTGACGGGGGATATCGGGGGGGGAGGGGGAACGTGACGGGGGATATCGGGTGGGGGAGGGGGAACGTGACGGGGGATATCGGGTGGGGGAGGGGGAACGTGACGGGGGATATCGGGGGGGGGAACGTGACGGGGGATATCGGGGGGGGGGGAGGGAGGGGGAATGTGACGGGGGATATCGGGGGGGGGAGGGAGGGGGAACGTGACGGGGGATATCGGTGGGGGGGAGGGAGGGGGAACGTGACGGGGGATATCGGGGGGGGGGAGGGAGGGGGAACGTGACGGGGGATATCGGGGGGGGGGAGGGAGGGGGAACGTGACGGGGGATATCGGGGGGGGAGGGGGAACGTGACGGGGGATATCGGGGGGGGAGGGGGAACGTGACGGGGGATATCGGGGGGGGGGAGGGGGAACGTGACGGGGGATATCGGGGGGGGGGGGGAACGTGACGGGGGATATCGGCGGGGGAGGGAGGGGGAACGTGACGGGGGATATCGGGGGGGGGGGAACGTGACGGGGGATATCGTGGGGGGGAGGGAGGGGGAACGTGACGGGGGATATCGTGGGGCGGAGGGAGGGGGAACGTGACGGGGGATATCGGGGGAGGGGAGGGGGAACGTGACGTGGGATATCGGGCGGGGGGGGGGGGAACGTGACGGGGGATATCGGGGGGGGGGGAGGGAGGGGGAACGTGACGGGGGATATCGGGGGGGGAGGGGGAACGTGACGGGGGATATCGGGGGGGGGGAGGGGGAACGTGACGGGGGATATCGGGGGGGGGGGGGGAACGTGACGGGGGATATCGGCGGGGGAGGGAGGGGGAACGTGACGGGGGATATCGGGGGGGGGGGAACGTGACGGGGGATATCGTGGGGGGGAGGGAGGGGGAACGTGACGGGGGATATCGTGGGGCGGAGGGAGGGGGAACGTGACGGGGGATATCGGGGGAGGGGAGGGGGAACGTGACGTGGGATATCGGGCGGGGGGGGGGGGGAACGTGACGGGGGATATCGGGGGGGGGGGAGGGAGGGGGAACGTGACGGGGGATATCGGGGGGGGGGAACGTGACGGGGGATATCGTGGGGGGGAGGGGGAACGTGACGGGGGATATCGTGGGGGGGAGGGAGGGGGAACGTGACGGGGGATATCGGGGGGGGAGGGAGGGGGAGCGTGACGGGGCGTATCGGGGGGGGAGGGGGAACGTGACGGGGGATATCGGGGGGGAGGGGGAACGTGACGGGGGATATCGGGGGGGGGAGGGGGAACGTGACGGGGATATCGGGGGGCGGGGGGAGGGAGGGGGAACGTGACGGGGGATATCGGGGGGGGGTGAGGGAGGGGGAACGTGACGGGGGATATCGGGGGGGGGGGAGGGAGGGGGAACGTGACGGGGGATATCGGGGGGGGGAGGGGGGGGGAACGTGACGGGGGATATCGGGGGGGGGAGGGAGGGGGAACGTGACGGGGGATATCGGGGGGGGGAGGGAGGGGGAACGTGACGCGGGATATCGGGGGGGGAGGGAGGGGTAACGTGACGGGGGATATCGGGTGGGGAGGGGGAACGTGACGGGGGATATCGGGGGGGGAGGGAGGGGGAACGTGACGGATATCGGGGGGGGAGGGGGAACGTGACGGGGGATATCGGGGGCGGAGGGGGAACGTGACGGGGGATATCGGGGGGGGAGGGGGAACGTGACGGGGGATATCGGGGGGGGAGGGGGAACGTGGCGGGGGATATCGGGGGGGGGAACGTGACGGGGGATATCGAGGGGGGGAGGGGGAACGTGACGGGGGATATCGGTGGGGGGAGGGGGAACGTGACGGGGGATATCGGGGGGGAGGAGGGGGAACGTGACGGGGGATATCGGGGGGGGAGGGGGAACGTGACGGGGGATATCGGGGGGGGAGGGGGAACGTGACGGGGGATATCGGGGGGGGAGGGGGAACGTGACGGGGGATGTGGGGGGGGGAGGGGGAACGTGACGGGGGATATGGGGGGGGGAGGGGGAACGTGACGGGGGATAAGGGGGAGGGGGGGAACGTGACGGGGGATTTCGGGGGAGAGAGGGGGAACGTGACGGGGGATATGGGGGGGGGGGGAGGGGGAACGTGACGGGGGATATGGGGGGGGGAGGGGGAACGTGACGGGGGATATCGGGGGGGGAGGGGGAACGTGACGGGGGATATCGGGGGGGGAGGGGGAACGTGACGGGGGATATCGGGGGGGGGGAGGGGGAACGTGACGGGGGATATCGGGGGGGGGGAGGGGGAACGTGACGGGGGATATCGGGGGGGGGGGAGGGGGAACGTGACGGGGGATATCGGGGGGGGGGAGGGGGAACGTGACGGGGGATATCGGGGGGGGGGAGGGGGAACGTGACGGGGGATATCGGGGGGGGGAGGGGGAACGTGACGGGGGGGAGGGGGAACGTGACGGGGGATATCGGGGGGGGGAGGGGGAACGTGACGGGGGATATCGGGGGGGAGGGGGAACGTGACGGGGGATATCGGGGGGGGAACGTGACGGGGGATATCGGGGGGGAGGGGGAACGTGACGGGGGATATCGGGGGGGGGAACGTGACGGGGGATATCGGGGGGGAGGGGGAACGTGACGGGGGATATCGGGGGGGGAACGTGACGGGGGATATCGGGGGGCGGGGAGGGGGAACATGACGGGGGATATCGGGGGGGAGGGGGAACGTGACGGGGGATATCGGGGGGCGGGGAGGGGGAACATGACGGGGGATATCGGGGGGGGGGAGGGGGAACGTGATGGGCGATATCGGGGGGGGAGGGGGAACGTGACGCGGGATATCGGGAGGGGGGGAGGGGGAACGTGACGCGGGATATCGGGGAGGGGGAGGGGGAACGTGACGGGGGATATCGGGGGGGGGAGGGGGAACGTGACGGGGGATATCGGGGGGGGGAGGGGGAACGTGACGGGGGATATCGGGGCGGGGGAAGGGGAACATGACGGGGGATATCGGGGGGCGGGGGGGGAGGGGGAACGTGACGGGGGATATGGGGGGGGAGGGGGAACGTGACGGGGGATATCGGGGGGGGGGAACGTGACGGGGGATATCGGGGGGGGGAGGGGGAACGTGACGGGGGATATCGGGGGGGGGGAGGGGGAACGTGACGGGGGATATGGGGGTGGGGAGGGGGACCGTGACGGGGGATATCGGGGGGGGGGAGGGGGAACGTGACGGGGGATATCGGGGGGGGGGGGGGGCGGGACGTGACGGGGGATATCGGGGAGGGGGAGGGGGAACGTGACGGGGGATATGGGGGGGGGAACGTGACGGGGGATATCGGGGGGGGGGAGGGGGAACGTGACGGGGGATATCGGGGGGGGGGAACGTGACGGGGGATATCGGGGGGGGTGGAGGGGGAACGTGACGGGGGATATCGGGGGGGGGTGGAGGGGGAACGTGACGGGGGATATCGGGGGGGGGTGGAGGGGGAACGTGACGGGGGATATCGGGAGGGGGAGGGGGAACGTGACGGGGGATATCGGGAGGGGGAGGGGGAACGTGACGGGGGATATCGGGAGGGGGAGGGGGAACGTGACGGGGGATATCGGGAGGGGGAGGGGGAACGTGACGGGGGATATCGGGAGGGGGAGGGGGAACGTGACGGGGGATATCGTGAGGGGGAGGGGGAACGTGACGGGGGATATCGGGAGGGGGAGGGGGAACGTGACGGGGGATATCGGGAGGGGGAGGGGGAACGTGACGTGGGATATCGGGAGGGGGAGGGGGAACGTGACGGGGGATATCGGGAGGGGGAGGGGGAACGTGACGGGGGATATCGGGAGGGGGAGGGGGAACGTGACGGGGGATATCGGGAGGGGGAGGGGGAACGTGACGGGGGATATCGGGAGGGGGAGGGGGAACGTGACGGGGGATATCTGTGGGGGGGGGATATCTGTGGGTGGGGGGGAGGGGGAACGTGACGGGGGATATCTGTGGGGGGGGATATCGTGGGGGCGGGAGGGGGAATGTGACGGGGTATATCGGGGGGGGCAGGGGGAACGTGACGGGGGATATCGGGGGGGCGGGGGAGGAGGAACGTGACAGGGGATATCGGGGGGGCGGGGGAGGAGGAACGTGACAGGGGATATCGGGGGGGCGGGGGAGGAGGAACGTGACGGGGGATATCGGGGGGGGGAGGGGGAACGTGACGGGGGATATCGGGGGGGGAGGGAGGGGGAACGTGACGGGGGATATCGGGGGGGGAGGGGGAACGTGACGGGGGATATGGGGGGGGAGGGGGAACGTGACGGGGGATATGGGGGGGGGGAGGGGGAACGTGACGGGGGATATGGGGGGGGGGGGGACGTGACGGGGGATTTCGGGGGAGAGAGGGGGAACGTGACGGGGGATATGGGGGGGGGGAGGGGGAACGTGACGGGGGATATGGGGGGGGGGAGGGGGAACGTGACGGGGGATATCGGGGGGGGAAGGGGGAACGTGACGGGGGATATCGGGGGGGGGAGGGGGAACGTGACGGGGGATATCGGGGGGGGAGGGGGAACGTGACGGGGGATATCGGGGGGGGGGAGGGGGAACGTGACGGGGGGGAGGGGGAACGTGACGGGGGATATCGGGGGGGGAGGGGGAACGTGACGGGGGATATCGGGGGGGAGGGGGAACGTGACGGGGGATATCGGGGGGGGAACGTGACGGGGGATATCGGGGGGGAGGGGGAACGTGACGGGGGATATCGGGGGGGGAACGTGACGGGGGATATCGGGGGGTGGGGAGGGCGAACATGACGGGGGATATCGGGGAGGGAGGGGGAACATGATGGGGGATATCGGGGGGGGGGGGAGGGGGAACGTGATGGGCGATATCGGGGGGGAGGGGGAACGTGACGCGGGATATCGGGAGGGGGGGAGGGGGAACGTGACGCGGGATATTGGGGGGGGAGGGGGAACGTGACGGGGGATATCGCGGGGGGGAGGGGGAACGTGACGGGGGATATCGGGGCGGGGGAAGGGGAACGTGACGGGGGATATCGGGGGGCGGGGGGTGAGGGGGAACGTGACGGGGGATATGGGGGGTGGGAGGGGGAACGTGACGGGGGATATCGGGGGGGGGGGAACGTGACGGGGGATATCGGGGGGGGAAGGGGGAACGTGACGGGGGATATCGGGGGGGGGGAGGGGGACCGTGACGGGGGATATGGGGGTGGGGAGGGGGACCGTGACGGGGGATATCGGGGGGGGGGAGGGGGAACGTGACGGGGGATATCGGGGAGGGGGAACGTGACGGGGGATATGGGGGGGGGAACGTGACGGGGGATATCGGGGGGGGGAGGGGGAACGTGACGGGGGATATCGGGGGGGGAGGGGGAACGTGACGGGGGATATCGGGGGGGGGGGAACGTGACGGGGGATATCGGGGGGGGGGGGTGGAGGGGGAACGTGACGGGGGATATCGGGGGGGGGGGTGGAGGGGGAACGTGACGGGGGATATCGGGGGTGGGGGTGGAGGGGGAACGTGACGGCGGATATCGGGGGGGGGTGGAGGGGGAACGTGACGGGGGATATCGGGGGGGGGTGGAGGGGGAACGTGACGGGGGATATCGGGAGGGGGAGGGGGAACGTGACGGGGGATATCGGGGGGGGGAGGGGGAACGTGACGGGGGATATCGGGGGGGGGGAACGTGACGGGGGATATCGGGGGGGGGGGTGGAGGGGGAACGTGACGGGGGATATCGGGGGGGGGAGGGGGAACGTGACGGGGGATATCGGGGGGGGGGAGAACGTGACGGGGGATATCGGGGGGGGGTGGAGGGGGAACGTGACGGGGGATATCGGGGGGGGGGGTGGAGGGGGAACGTGACGGGGGATATCGGGGGTGGGGGTGGAGGGGGAACGTGACGGGGGATATCGGGGGGGGGTGGAGGGGGAACGTGACGGGGGATATCGGGGGGGGGTTGGAGGGGGAACGTGACGGGGGATATCGGGAGGGGGAGGGGGAACGTGACGGGGGATATCGGGGGGGGGAGGGGGAACGTGACGGGGGATATCGGGGGGGGGAACGTGACGGGGGATATCGGGGGGGGGGGTGGAGGGGGAACGTGACGGGGGATATCGGGGGGGGGGGTGGAGGGGGAACGTGACGGGGGATATCGGGGGGGGGGTGGAGGGGGAACGTGACGGGGGATATCGGGGGGGGGGTGGAGGGGGAACGTGACGGGGGATATCGGGGGGGGGTGGAGGGGGAACGTGACGGGGGATATCGGGAGGGGGAGGGGGAACGTGACGGGGGATATCGGGAGGGGGAGGGGGAACGTGACGGGGGATATCGGGAGGGGGAGGGGGAACGTGACGGGGGATATCGGGAGGGGGAGAAGAAACGTGACGGGGGATATCGGGAGGGGGAGGGGGAACGTGACGGGGGGGAGGGGGAGGGGGAACGTGACGGGGGATATCGGGAGGGGGAGGGGGAACGTGACGGGGGATATCGGGAGGGGGAGGGGGAACGTGACGGGGGATATCGGGAGGGGGAGGGGGAACGTGACGGGGGATATCGGGAGGGGGAGGGGGATTGTGACGGGGGATATCTGTGGGGGGGGATATCGTGGGGGCGGGAGGGGGAATGTGACGGGGTATATCGGGGGGGGGAGGGGGAACGTGACGGGGTATATCGGGGGGGGAGGGGGAACGTGACGGGGGATATCGGGGGGGCGGGGGAGGGGGAACGTGACGGGGGATATCGGGGGGGCGGGGGAGGGGGAACGTGACAGGGGATATCGGGGGGCGGGGGAGGGGGAACGTGACGGGGGATATCAGGGGGGGGGGGAGGGGGAACGTGACGGGGAATATCGGGGGGGGGAGCGGGAACGTGACGGGGGATATCGGGGGGGGAGGGGGAACGTGACGGGGGATATCGGGGGGGGAGGGGGAACGTGACGGGGGATATCGGGGGGGGGGGGAGGGGGAACGTGACGGGGGGTTTCTGGGGGGGGGGGGGAGGGGGAACGTGACGGGGGATATCAGGGGGGGAGGGGGAACGTGACGGGGATATGGGGGGGGAGGGGGAACGTGACGGGGGATATCGGGGGGGGAGGGGGAACCTGACGGGGGATATCGGGGGGGAGCGGGAACGTGACGGGGGATATCGGGGGGGAGCGGGAACGTGACGGGGGATATCGTGGGGGAGGGGGAACGTGACGGGGGATATCGGGGGGTAGCGGGAACGTGACGGGGGATATCGGGGGGGGAGGGGGAACGTGACGGGGGATATCGGGGGGGGGAGGGGAAACGTGACGGGGGATATCGGGGGGGGAGGGGAAACGTGACGGGGGATATCGGGGGGGGGAGGGGAAACGTGACGGGGGATATCGGGGGGGAGGGGGAACGTGATGGGAGGGGGATATCGGGGGGGAGGGGGAACGTGACGGGGGATATCGGGGGGGAGGGGGAACGTGACCGGGGATATCTGTTGGGGGGGAATGTGACGGGAGGGGGATATTGCGGGGGAGGGGGAATGTGCCCGGGGGATATTGCGGGGGAGGGGGAATGTGCCCGGGGGATATTGGGGAGGAGGGGGAATGTGACGGGGGGATATTGGGGAGGGAGGGGGAACGTGACGGGCGGATTATTTCGGAGAGGGGGAACGTGATGAGGGTGATATCGGGGAGCGGGGGAACGTGACGGGGGATATCGGGGGGGGGGAGGGGGAATGTGACGGGGGGATATTGGGGAGGGAGGGGGAACGTGACGGACGGATCATTTCGGAGAGGGGGAACGTGACGGGGGATATCTGGGGGGGGGGAATGTGACGGGGAATACTGGGGGGGAAATGTGACGTGGGGGTATCGAGGGGAGGGGGAACGTGACGGGTGAAATCTGTGGGGGGGGGCAACATGACAGGGGGGATATCTGTGGAGGGGGCAACATGACATGGGGATCATATCGGGGAGGGGGGAACGTGACGGGGAGGATATCGGGGAGGGGGGAACGTGACGGGGGGAGATATCGGGGAGGGGGGAACGTGACGGGGAGGAGATATCGGGGGGGGGGAACGTGACGGGGAGGAGATATCGGGGAGTGGGGAACGTGACGGGGAGGAGATATCGGGGAGGGGGGAACGTGATGGGGGATATCATGGGGGAGGGGGGAACGTGACGGGGGATATCGGGGGGGAGGGGGAACGTGATAGGGGGGGGATATCGGGGAGGGGGGAACGTGACGGGGGGGGGATATCGGGGAGGGGGGAACGTGACGGGGGGGATATCGGGGAGGGGGGAACGTGAGGGGGGGGGATATCGGGGAGGGGGGAACGTGACGGGGAGGTGGGAACGTGACGGGGGGGATATCGGGGAGGGGGGAACGTGACTGGGGGGGGGATATCGGGGAGGGGGGAACGTGACGGGGGGGGGGGGATATCGGGGAGGGGGGAACGTGACGGGGGGGGGGGGGATATCGGGGAGGGGGGAACGTGACGGGGGGGGGGGATATCGGGAGGGGGGAACGTGACGGGGAGGAGATATCGGGGGGGGGGAACGTGACGGGGAGGAGATATCGGGGAGTGGGGAACGTGACGGGGAGGAGATATCGGGGAGGGGGGAACGTGATGGGGGATATCATGGGGGAGGGGGGAACGTGACGGGGGATATCGGGGGGGAGGGGGAACGTGATAGGGGGGGGATATCGGGGAGGGGGGAACGTGACGGGGGGGGGATATCGGGGAGGGGGGAACGTGACGGGGGGGATATCGGGGAGGGGGGAACGTGAGGGGGGGGGATATCGGGGAGGGGGGAACGTGACGGGGAGGTGGGAACGTGACGGGGGGGATATCGGGGAGGGGGGAACGTGACTGGGGGGGGGATATCGGGGAGGGGGGAACGTGACGGGGGGGGGGGGATATCGGGGAGGGGGGAACGTGACGGGGGGGGGGATATCGGGGAGGGGGGAACGTGACGGGGGGGGGGGATATCGGGGAGGGGGGAACGTGACGGGGGGGGGATATCGGGGAGGGGGGAACGTGACGGGGGGGGGGATATCGGGGAGGGGGGAACGTGACGGGGGGGGATATCGGGGAGGGGGGAACGTGCCGGGGGGGTTGATATCGGGGAGGGGGGAACCTGACGGGGAGGTGGGAACGTGACGGGGGGGGGATATCGGGGAGGGGGGAACGTGACGGGGGGGGATATCGGGGAGGGGGGAACGTGACGGGGGGTGGGATATCGGGGAGGGGGGAACGTGACGGGGGGTGGGATAACGGGGAGGGGGGAACGTGACGGGGGGGGACATCGGGGAGGGGGGGGAACGTGACGGGGGGGGACATCGGGGAGGGGGGGGAACGTGACGGAGGGGGACATCGGGGAGGGGGGGGGAATGTGACGGGGGGTGATATCTTGGGGGGACATCGGGGAGGGGGACGGAATGTGACGGGGGCGGACATCGGGCCGGGACGGAATGTGACGGGGGGTGATATCTTGGGGGGACATCGGGGAGGGGGGAATGTGACGGGGGCGGACATCGGGCCGGGACGGAATGTGACGGGGGGTGATATCTTGGGGGGACATCGGGGAGGGGGGAATGTGACGGGGGCGGACATCGGGGAGGGGGGGGGGATGTGACGGGGGGTGATATCTTGGGGGGACATCGGGGAGGGGGGAATGTGACGGGGGCGGACATTGGGGCGGGGGGAATGTGACGCGGATATCAGGGAGGGGGGAATGTGACGGGGGGGACATCGGGGAGGGGGGGAATGTGACGAGGGGTGATATCTTGGGGGGACATCGGGGAGGGGGGAATGTGACGGGGGGGACATCGGGGTGGGGGGGAATGTGACGCGGATATCAGGGAGGGGGGAATGTGACGGGGGGGGACATCGGGGCGGGGGGGAATGTGACGCGGATATCAGGGAGGGGGGAATGTTCCGGGGGGGACATCGTGGAGGGGGGAATGTGACGGGGGGGGGGACATGATGGGGGTGAATGGTGGAAAAAGGAGGTAGAGAATGGAAGGGTAGGGATGGAGATAATGTTTAGAAAAAAGGAGGATGTGGCCATAAGCGAGATGGTCGGGAGGCTTGGAGAGCACTCTGAGGATGGATTGGAAAGCGGTGGGCGGAGGCAAGGATCCTGGGGTGTGAGTTGGATAAATGGGGTTGTGAAGGGACAGAAATGCATAGAAGATGGGAGAGAACAGGGTGGGAGGGAGAGACCCGGGGTTAGAGCTGTTTAGAATTGGTGGAACCGGGGGAGGACAGAAGGAAGTGAGGAAACTGGGTGATGGGGGAAGGAATTACGGTTGGGGGAGAAGGGAAGGGAAGTAGGAACTGGGGGTAGGGTAAGGAGGATGAGAACTGTGTGATAAAGAGGAGGGGGGACCAGGTGAATAGGGTGGGGGATGTATGATGGATGGAAGAGATAACTGTGGAATAGAGAGGTGATGGGTATTGGGGCATAGGTGGCAGGGGGATCTCGCCAAGCCGTGGTGGAGGGAGCACGAGGAAGAGGAGGAGGGTGAACTGGGGAGACCGGAGGAAGAAATTGGGTAGGTGGGTGGGAAAAGTGGGTTTGGGGTTACAGTGGGAAAGGGGGGCATCCAGAGGATAGTGGGGAAGGCTGCAAGAACTGGGGTTGGGAAAAATGAGGAGGGAGGTGTGCAGTGGAAACCTGGTGACTCGGAGGCAGTAGCCAGGTGTAGAAACTGGGAATGGGGGTGGGAGAAACCTGGGGAGGCAATGTGTTGGGGGAAATGAACTGGGCTAGAGGGGGAGTGGAGGAGACTGGGGCCTAGGAGGTAGCAGAACCAGTAGGGTAGGGGGAATTGGAGCTGATCGAACGGAGGGATGAGGGCAATCCAAGGATGGAAGCAGGTAAGAGGCGAGCGGTCGCAAATTGTGGAGGATGGCTATCAGAATGAGGGGGCCATGGGGTAAGGGCCTCAGGTGAAGAATGATGGAGGTGGTGGTTGTGATCACTGGAGTCTGGGGGTGTCAGGCAAGTAGGGGCTCCATGTGTCCCTGTTTGTGCCCAGTGTGTGCAGAGATGCAGTAGTATGCATATGTTATGATAGTGTGCACATATTAGTGTGCATGTGTGAGTGATGAACAACGAATTGCTTCATTCCAGTTGTACTAGAAAATGCTGCTACAAGGAATGCGCATTTGGCGTGTCATTGCCTTTATCCCTGAGTCAGATTTCGGGTTGGTGTGGGATCGATAGTGCTATGTGCATATTGGCATCCACATTAGCAGCTTTGGCTGTGAAGGGCTTTGGGACGACTCACTGTAGTGGCAGGTAAGGTTTCCCGAGGTACTGACTGTTAGGTGATTGGACTGTGAGTGTATGCAGATCTCACTGTGAGTTACTGAGAGCTTGTGCGATGAGCTCAGAGTCAGCAAGCTGCAGCTCCCAGTGACCTTGTCCGTTGTTTCTTCAGCCAGGATATGGCAGACAGCAATATGGCCATGGCCTCCAACTCCAGGCAGATGTTGGAGAGCTTACTGAACAAAAGTATGAGGATCCAAATGACCGATGGCAGGACATTGATTGGTCTCTTCCTGTGCACCGACCGGGACTGCAACGTCATTTTGGGCTCAGCCCAGGAGTACCTGAAACCAACAGGTAAAGAGTAGTCTGTGACCAGAGGACGAGAGGCTGGGGGACGGTGTTCCAGAGTCAATGATGGACCTTATGAGGAGGGTGGGGAGAGGGTAAATAACAACAGGTACCTGCGGGTGGAAGAGGGGTTTGGTACAGGGAAAGAATAGCAATCTGCAGAGGCAGGGAGTATGGTGGGGAGAGACAGGAACCTGTCTGGGGTTGGGAGGAGCATAAAGAACAGGAACCTGCCAGGTGAGGGTGGTAAACGACAGGAGCCTGCGAGGGTGGGTCAGTAACAGGAATCTACAAAGAGTCAGGGCAGTGTTAGGGTTAACTCTGTCCTGAAAGCAACCTTTCTTTTACCTGTCTCACTTAAACCTCCTGTTGTCTCAAGCAAATCTCTCCTCAATCTCTCTCACTCTGAGGAGAAAAATCCTGATCTCATCACTAAAGCCCTCTCATCCCTAGAATCATTCAGATGAAATGGTGACTCAGTGGTTAGCACTGCTGCCTCCCAGCGCCAGGTACCCGGCCTTGATTCTACCCTAGTGCTACTGTCTGTGTGGAGTTTGCACATTCTCCCTGTGTCTGCACGGGTTTCCACTGGGTGCTCTGGGTTCCTCCCATAGTCCAAAAATGTGCAGGTTAGGTGGATTAGTCATGCAAAATTGACCATAATGTGCAGAAAGGTGCAGACTAGGTGGGTTAGCTGAAACTTTATTGCTGGAACAGCACAGCAGGTCAGGCAGCATCTAGGGAACAGAAGATTCGACGTTTCGGGCACATGCCCTTCTTCAGGAAGACTAGGTGGGTTAGCCATAGTAAATGCAAGGTTAGGGGTATAGGACAAGGGTGGGTGTGTCTGGGTGGGATAAGGCTCTTCGGTGGATCGGTATGGCCTCGAGGCCGCTTAGCCTGCTTCCACGCTGTAAGAATGCTGGGATTTCTGCACACTTTCTCAGGCTCTCATATCTCCCCTATAGTGTGGGAACATGAAGTAGGGCCCCAACTCTAGTTGGTGAGAATGGTCATCAGCCTAACGGGTTTACCCTACATGCCTGCAGCAGTGGAAAGTCTCCATCTTGCATGTGGTGGCCAGAGCCATATTTCTAGAACATTGCACAGATTGAATGTGACTTCCTCTGCAGAAGGTGAGGCCAAGAGGAATGATGTTTACTTTATTTTAAATGCATCTCATTGCAGATTCCTTGGCACACGGTGAACCACGAGTGCTGGGTCTGGCCATGATCCCTGGGCATCACATAGTTTCGATCGAGGTTGAAATGGACAGTGTGTCAAGCCCACCGTATATGTGAGGCAGAGCTTGGCTGTTGGAAGCCAGGCATGCATTGGGTGCCGAGGCCTGGGTGCACGGTCAATGTCAGTTGCACTGTGAGGACCATGACCTTCCCCACCCCTGCCCAGGCTTCCACCCAGCCAGCACCTTGTTCGTCGTTATTGCATTGGTGGCAGGGGCTTGTTCCTTTTGAAGATTACTTGTGAAGTTCAACTGAGAAATTGGAACAAGCTGG
The DNA here is from genome assembly GCF_037043375.1 of Chiloscyllium plagiosum. Lineage (NCBI taxonomy): Eukaryota > Metazoa > Chordata > Chondrichthyes > Orectolobiformes > Hemiscylliidae > Chiloscyllium > Chiloscyllium plagiosum. The sequence continues at coordinate 21,246,034 of NW_028270182.1, forward strand.
ACAGCGTCGCCTGAGTCAGACCGTTGGCTGGTCCATGTTTCTTCTGACCTCTTCCTCTTCCTCTTCCTTTTCCAACATGATGCATGAGGCCTCCCATGACCATCCAGTCAATACATCGCCTGCCCTACACGCACCCCAAGAAAACCAACCTGGGATCTATAAACCTATGACTTATCAACAGCAGATGCCCACTGAAGGGCACATGAATTGAGCCTCGGGGATATTGCTTTTCCAGTGATTATTTTGAAGCAGAGGGCTGATTGATTAGTGAACTTGAAAACTGTTTCCCAGTTTGTTCTTTATGATCCATTATCAGTAGCTTGTGTGAGTATGTATATATGTATACAGAACAACCTCGGTTATATGAATTTCAGATTATCTGAACAAGATCTCAAGGTCCTGTAAATTGTTATGAACTCTGTATAAAAACACAGTATGAGAGAGACGCTTATCCTGAATCACATATAGGAGGACGTCCACCAGGACAAAAACAATTTTTTTTTCAAACATCCTGACATGGACAAACTACAATGTATTAACAACAACAAACAATACACAAAAATCTGAGTTGCAACTTGAATTTCTGGATCTTCCAGAATCTTAAGAACTGGTTGCCTGGTTTCTGTCTGTCTGTCTGCCTCTCTGTCTGCCTGCCCCTCTGCGTTTCCCTGCCCCTCTGCGTTTCCCTGCCCCTCTGCGTTTCCCTCTCCCTTTCAGCAGGAGAGTGGGGCTGGAGCTGAAATTCGCTTGTTGCAACTGAACAGGAGCTGCTTTATCCTCGCTAGCAGAAGCCACTCGATTTGTCCTCTGCCTCCACACACACACACACACACACACACACGTGTTAATGAACCTTTAGTTCACTCTTGTCCCAGTCCAAAATGTTGCGTGAGTGAAAGTCATCTGAAGTCAGTCGCTGTTCAGGAGTTGGCACGATCACAAGATGCTCCTGAGTGGACAGAAAGTTCAGTTGGAATGTTCGGTATGGCTTCCTTTGTTTACGATCAGATCAGTTCTTGGAACAGGGTACTCCCCACCTGTCTCGTTGCTCTGTAACCTGTCCTGGCGAGGAGCAGACTAGTTTGTTCATTACCTCTCAGCACATAATGGGGAGCTGCCCAGCCACTGAGGCATCGCAGGCACATTTGCCTTGCTCTCATGCACAATGAGGTGTCTTCCCTGGATGATGGCTGTGCACTGTCTATCACTCACTCCCCTTTCCCCTATGATAGCCTGTCGCTATCACATGCCTTGGACAGCTCACCCATGCTCTGCAGGCTGACTAACACTGAGCTTCTCTCCTCTTCCAACCGCGCCACACGGCAATATCAAGACTTGTGGATATTTCTATCTTTACTGCAGATTTCCAGCCTGCACAGTGTTTTGGTCCTGGGAGTAAATGTGAACAGTGGTGTCTGCAAAACATGATGCTTTGTAGGCAGAAAGCATTAATATACATAACCTGAGAGAGAGACAGAAAATATGTATTTTGTGGCAGTCATTTTTATTCAAATATGTGCATTTAGGAAAAATATTTAAATGATTGATTTTTTTTGTCCATTTGAAATGTTTAACAAAACGTATGTGGCTAAACTCAAAAAAACTTGAGCCTCTGAGTTATTGGGGACTGTATTCATCCGTTCTTCCAGTTGATTTTGTCCAATTTATTTCACTCGGAGGTCTTGTTCCTCTATGTGTTCAATCTTTAGGAAAGGTTACCTGTGCTCCATGCCACACCAATATTTTCCATAGAGGTATAACCTTTTTATTTTTGTGGGATTTGGGCATCGCTGGCACAGTTGGCATTTGCCCAGCCCTAGTTACCCATTGAACTGAGTGGCTTTAATCAGCCACTTCAGAGGGCTGTTCAGAATCAACCAAATTGAAGTCATGTGTAGTTCCAGACCTGGTAAGATAGATTTCCTTCCCTAAAGGACAGTAGTCAACCAGTTAGGTTTTTACAGCAACTGGTGATCATTTCATAGTCTCTGTTACTGAAAGTTGCTTTTAATTTCAAATTCTTTAATTAAATTTAAAGTTACACCGGCTGCAATGGTAGAATTTCCACACATGACTCCACCTCCTTAGAGTGTTAGTCTGCCCCTGGATTGCTCTTCTATTGGCATTACTGCTAAGCGATCGCCTTACATGGTGCGGCTTATTTCTCTAGGCTGAGAGGGTGACCTGTTGGAGGCGACAAATGTTATGAAGGCAAGGTGACAAAAGATAATGGTAGAGATGATGTTCCTCAAGTGAGGGGAGGGGCAGAACTCAGGAAAATAGTCACCAAGAAATTCCATCAGGAATTCAGGAAAAACCTTTTCGCCCAGTGAGTGGGACAATATGGAAGTCACTGTATAGAGAGTGGTCGGGGGAGTAGCATCGATTAAGGTTTGAGGGGGACGTGGATCAGTTGCATCCGGTTTCTGTGAATACCTTGTAAGCTTCTTCCAGTAACATTCAACTTCTGCCAGAACATTCGCAATACGCTTATGTAGATAGGCTTAAACATGCATAACTTCAACGACGCAAAGCTGTGAGGTGGGAAACTTTGTATGCTGTTATATTAAAAAGCAAACATTTTATTTGTTATGCAAGTTCGTAAGAATATTTTGTGTGTGTGCATATATTTTATATTAAAAATCCCCATTGCATTAATAACTTTACCCATGCAAAGGGGATACCAAAACATTCTTGGACAAACAGGGTAGTGTGCCCATGAATAGATCTCCTTGTGTATCCAGGTGGAACAGGGTGCTACGAGGGAGTGATTTTAAAATAGCACCCCAAGCAAGTGTACCCTGAGGTACTTTGTAATTGCACCATTGTTTGCTGGACTGTTTCAGCTGGGTTTTTTCGTGTGGTGTATGACTGGTTTTACAACATCGGATAGGCCGGGCACCAAATGAAATAGTTTTTAAAATGGCTGCCTGACCAGATACAAGACCATTTTTCATTTTATAAAATATCTGCTGTAAGGTTAAGGTTTTTTGCAATGGGGGGGTGGGGGAAGGGATTTCGTTTTTTTAAATCTGTGATATAAAGTTCTGTTAACGTGTGTATCAGAGTGATTCTCTACTCGATCAGCACACCAGCTCCCACGGTTATTGGAGAAACATCCCACCCCACCATGTTCCCCTTGAAGTCACACCCGTTGTTTTGCAGCAGAAGGCTAACCTTCATCTCTGAGATGGCTGCGTCCCACAGGTTAAAGCCTGTCAGCTTTCCAGTGAACGCAGTGGGTACCTTGGCATTTTTGCCCGCCTGGCATTTGGCATTTACTTGGCCCAGTTGCACAGCTCCTCCGCCAGGGATTGTGTGCAACCCGGTGGTAAGGCTGCGTGAAGCCATCACCTGACCATTGGCTACCAACGTGATGTTCCCAAAGTTGCCGTCCCAGATCCCGCAGTAGTGCGTCCACTTTCCCAAGAAGCCTGTGTGAGTGTGTACTTCCACAGAGTCCGCCGAGAACCAGACTGCGCCTCGGCTGAGGTACAGCTGGAATCCGGTGCCATTTCCTTCAGCGCAGTAGGAGAACAGCACCACTTCTTCCGTTGTGCTGCTTGGATTTGCCCAGATGCAGGCGGTGAAGGTGAGGAGGTTGCGGCTGTCTGCAGGGAGAATGTTGGCCTGTGTCCCCTTCATGTGAGCAGGAAATGTCAATGCCCTCTGGCATCCTGTTAAAAACAATACAGGAATTAACATGCTTTTAGGGAAAATCTAATTCTGTCCTCTTGTAATTGGGAGGCCACTCAGCCTGTTAAAACCAATTAAAGGTGAACAGTGTGATTCCTGCTTAAATATCTGTCTCTGTATCTCTACTGATCTTTCCCATACTTCTGCAAGTTAATTTTATTCAGCTGTATCTTCATCCCCTTAGGAATATTGTGCCCAGTTCTGGTCGCCCTACTATAGGAAAGATACAGAGGCTTTGGAGAGGGTGCAAAGAAGGTTTACCAGGATGCTGCCGGGACTGGAGGGCTTGCCATATGAAGAAAGGTTGACTAAGCTCGGACTTTTCTCTCTGGAGAGAAGGAGGAAGGGAGGAGACCTGATCGAGGTGTACAAAATAATGAGAGCATTAGATAGAGTCAATAGCCAGAGACGTTTCCCCAGGGCCGGATTGACTGGTACGAGAAATCATAATTTGATGATATTAGGAGGAAGGTATAAAGGAGACGTCCGAGGTAGGTTCTTTACCTAGAGAGTTGTGAATGCATGGAATGCGTTGCCAGCTGTGGTGGTGGAAGCAGAGTCATTGGGGACATTTAAGTGGCTGTTGGACATGTACATGGATAGCAGTGAGTTGAGGGGTGCGTAGGTTAAGTTACTATATTTTACATTAGGATTAAATCTTGGCACAACAACATGGGCCAAAGGGCCTGTTCTGTGCTGTACTTTATTCATGTTTTTAAAACTCTAGTGTCTCTCCCTCAATGTGAAATTTGATTGTTATAATCAGTGCTATCTGGGGGCACTCAGAACCAATTAATGGTTCAATAATTAATTAACTACTGCATCACACATCACTTGGTCGAGTTTAATTTCAATAAATACGAGGTGCTGCATTCTGAGAAAGCAAATCTTAGCAGGAATTATACACTTAATGGTAAGGTCCTAGGGAGTGTTGCTGAACAAAGAGACCTTGGAGTGCAGGTTCATAGCTCCTTGAAAGTGGAGTCTCAGGTAGATAGGATAGTGAAGAAGGCGTTTGGTATGCTTTTCTTTATTGGTCAGAGTATTGAGTACAGGAGTTGGGAGGTCATACTGCAGCTGTACAGGACATTGGATCAGCCACTTATGGAATATTGCGTGCATTTCTGGTCTCCTTTCTATCAAGGATGTTGTGAAAATTGAAAGGGTTCAGAAAAGATTTACAAGAATGTTGCCAGGGTCGGAGGATTTGAGCTATAGGAAGAGGTTGAATAAGCTGGGGCTGTTCTCCATGGAGTGTCGGAGGCTGAGGGTTGACCTAATAGAGCTTTATAAAATCATGAGGGTTTTGGATAGGATAAATAGACAAAGTCTTTTCCTTGGGGTGGGGGAGTCCAGAAGTAGAGGGCATAGGTTTAGGGTGAGAGGGGAAAGATATAAAAGAGACCTAAAGGGCGACATTTTCACACAGAGGGTGGTAAATGTATGGAGTGAGCTGCCAGAGGATGTGGTGGAGGCTGGTACAATTACAACATTTAAAAGGCATTTGGATGGGTATATGAATAGGAAGGGTTTGGAGGGATATGGGCCGGGTGCTGGCAGGTGGGACTAGATTGGGTTGGGATATCTGGTTGGCATGGACGGGTTGGACCGAAGGGTCTGTTTCCATACTGTACATCTCTATGACTCTATGGTCCAGTATATCTGCTCTGTGGGTGAGTCTTGAAAATGCTGTGTTCGGAAGTTATCCTAAAACACTCCAGAGCTCTGCTTTCAAACTACTTTGCCAGTCTGATTTTTCCAACACCGGGGTGAAAATCACCCATAATTATTGCAGTACCTTCCTCACAAGCCCCCATTCTTTCTTCCTGTATAATCTGCCCTAGAGTGTGATTGTTGTTAGGGACTACCACAAGTGATTTGTGAAGAGAAATCAGAGTTAATGTTTCTAGTCCGATGACCCTTCTTCAGCACTGTACACCAGACCCGAAACGTTAACTCTGATTTCCCTTCACAGAGGAGAAAGTGAGGTCTGCAGATGCTGGAGATCAGAGATGGAAATGTGTTGCTGGAAAAGCGCAGCAGGTCAGGCAGCATCTAGGGAACAGGAGAATCGACGTTTCGGGCATTAGCCCTTCTTCAGGAATGAGGACAGTTTGTCCAGCAGGCTAAGATAAAAGATAGGGAGGAGGGACTTGGGGGAGGGGCGTCGGAAATGTGATAGGTGAAAAGAGGTCAAGGTGAGGGTGATAGGTCAGACTGGGGTGGGGGCGGAGAGGTCGGGAAGAAGATTGCAGGTTAGGAAGGCGGTGCTGAATTTGATGGATTTGACTGAGACAGGCTGGGGGGAGGGGAAATGAGAAAACTGGTGAAATCCGAGTTCATCCCTTGTGGTTGGAGGGTTCCTAGCCGGAACCCTCTTTCCAATCCTCCCACTTCCTCCAAACGAAAGGAGTAGCCATGGGCACCCGCATGGGCCCCAGCTATGCCTGCCTCTTCGTAGGATATGTGGAACAATCCATCTTCCGCAACTATACTGGCCCCACCCCCCACCTTTTCCTCCGCTACATCGATGACCGTATCGACGCCGCCTCGTGCTCCCACGAGGAGGTTGAACAGTTCATCCACTTCACCAACACCTTCCACCCCGACCTCAAATTCACCTGGACAGTCTCAGATTCCTCCCTCCCCTTCCTCGACCTTTCTATTTCTATCTCAGGCGACCGAATCAACACGGACATCTACTACAAACCGACCGACTCCCACAGCTACCTGGACTACACCTCCTCCCACCCTGCCCCCTGTAAAAACGCCATCCCATTCTCCCACTTCCTTTGACTCCGCCGCATCTGCTCCCAGGAGGATCAGTTCCAAAAACGCACAACCCAGATGGCCTCCTTCTTCAAGGACCGCAATTTCCCCCCCGACGTGGTCGACGATGCCCTCCACCGCATCTCCTCCATTTCCCGCTCCTCTGCCCTCGAACCCCGCCCCTCCAACCGCCACCAGGACAGAACCCCACTGGTCCTCACCTACCACCCCACCAGTCTCCATGTACAGCGCATCATCCGCCGTCATTTCCGCCACCTCCAAACGGACCCCACCATATTTCCCTTCCCTCCCCTATCAGCATTCCGTAAAGACCACTCCCTCCGTGACTCCCTGGTCAGATCCACACCCCCCACTAACCCAACCTCCACTCCCGGCACCTTCCCCTGCAACCGCAGGAGGTGCAAGACTTGCGCCCATACCTCCCCCCTCACCTCCCTCCAAGGCCCCAAAGGAAACTTCCATATCCGCCACAAATTCACCTGCACCTCCACACACATCATCTATTGCATCCTCTGCACCCGATGTGGCCTCCTCTATATTGGAGAGACAGGCCGCCTACTTGCGGAGCGTTTCAGAGAACATCTCTGGGACACCCGGACCAACCAACCCAACCACTCTGTAGCTCAACATTTCAATTCCCCCTCCCACTCCACCAAGGATATGCAGGTCTTTGGACTCCTCCATCGTCAGACCACAGCAAAACGATGGTTGGAGGAAGAACGCCTCATCTTCCGGCTAGGAACCCTCCAACCACAAGGGATGAACTCTGATTTCACCAGTTTCCTCATTTCCCCTCCCCCCACCCTGTCTCAGTCAAATCCATCAAATTCAGCACCGCCTTCCTAACCTGCAATCTTCTTCCCAACCTCTCCGCCCCCACCCCAGTCTGACCTATCACCCTCACCTTGACCTCTTTCCACCTATCACATTTCCGACGCCCCTCCCCCAAGTCCCTCCTCCCTATCTTTTATCTTAGCCTGCTGGACAAACTGTCCTCATTCCTGAAGAAGGGCTAATGCCCGAAACGTCGATTCTCCTGTTCCCTTTCCCTTCACAGATGCTGCCAGACCTGCTGAGCTTTTCCAGCAACTTCTGTTTCTGGTTTACAGCATCTGCAGTTTTTTTGGGTTATATTTACCACAAGTAATTTCTTACCTTAACAGTTTCTCATCTCAATTCAGGTTGATTCAACATCCTGATATCAGGAATGAAGGACATCTGTCGTTCTTGTACTAATGTCATCTTTAATTAACAGAGCTACCCCTCCACCTTTCCTGGCTTCCCATGCTTCTAAAATGTCACATAGACCTGAATATTCAGATCTCAGCCTTAGTCACCTTGCAATGGCTACCAGATCATGTATATTTATTTGTGTTTGAGCTGACAATTCATTTGATTTGTTACAATTGCTATACACATTCAGATAAAGTTGAAAGATTATCAGGGATATGCAGGAATGTAGAATTGAGGTTAAAATCAGACCAGCCCATTGTGTCACTGAGTTGAAAAGTAGGTTTGAAGGACCGAATGGCCTACTCTTGTATAGTTTGTACAGTTCCATCTCTTTATTGTTTTTAAGCAAACCTATCTGCTCAGATTAAACACTGTCCCTTCTGCTCACATTTTGATTCTCATTTCCCTTATTGCTCCTGCTGCCTTGTCCTTTCTCTTATTACATCTTCCCTCACCTTATCCTTCGCCAGCACAATTAAATTGAAAAGTTACTTACCAGAACACTGAACCTAGCATGGTTCAGGTGTAGCCTGTTCCAATGATACAGCATCCACTTTCCCCAGTGCCAATGCCAGGGCCCTAGGCATTGAAACCCATTTCTTCCACACCAATCATTGAGCATTTTAACTCTAGATCTTAGTAGCCTTATGTCAATTTACTGTGGTTCAGGGAATTTTCCAGAGATTACTACCTTTGAGTTCTATTTGTAAAACTTTAGCCCCTATTTTCTCATTATCCCTGAGTTGCTTGCTAGTCCTATTACATGGGTACCATGTGGACTATGCCAACTTGCTTCTCCTCCTCCCAGACGACCCTAACCTTGGCACTGGGCTGATAAGCTGTCTGGAATCTCACTGTTGGCTACAGGGAATTGTAGGGATTGCTGTTCCCTACAATCACTACATTCCATTTACCAAATTCACTTGAATGGCTTCCTGTACCACAGTGGGTTTGCTCAACCATCCTGCAGCCCCTCTGCTTATCCAAACAAGCTGCAACACTCCCCAGGATAGCGGCACGGTGGCTCAGTGGTTAACACTGCTGCCTCATAGCACCAGGGTCCCAGGTTCGATTGCAGCCTCGGGCGACTGTCTGCGTGGAGTTTGCACATTCTCCCCGTGTCTGCGTGGGTTTCCTCCCACAGTCCAAAGGTGTGCAGGTCAGGTGAATTGGCCATGCTAAATTGCCCAAAGTGTTCGTTGCATCATTCAGAGGGAAATTGGTCTGGGTGGGTTACTCTTCGGAGGGTCGGTTTGGGCTGAAGGGCCTGTTTCCACACTGTATAGAATGGAATCTAATCTAATCTAATCAGGACATTAAGTGTATAAATCCTGCCCTGACTTGCTTTGTGAAAATGCAAATCATGAGGACAAGAATTTGGAAACTTGTTTTAGAAGAGGGTGTATTTATAAAGGGTATTCCACGTATAGGCCTTTTAAAGAAAGAATAGTATTCTTCAAAAACCACCCTTCCAACAGTGTTTAGGTGGAGTGAAAGAAATGCCTCCACTGGAAGTCTGGCATTCAGGGAACACCGGCTGCTGAGACCAGACAAATGCCATTTGATCAAGGAAACCTGGCCCTCAGAATGCCCTTTTAAAGAAGGAGTCCCACTTGCCACTCCCTCTGTGTTCCTGATTCATCAATTCTCAGCTCAAGTTACTTCCCATCTAAAAGATATTATCTTGTGTAGAGAGATCAGGAGGATACAAGGAGAGTTGGATTGAGCAGCTGAATGTGTCAAACCTTAGGTTTACATGAGTTCTCCTCTGCTTGCTGTCCCAGTGTCAAGTGTGGCGCTGGAAAAGCACAGCAGGTCAGGCAGCATCCGAGGAGCAGGAGAGTTGATGTTTCGGGCATAAGCCCTTCATCAGGAATGAGGCAGGGAGCCTCAGGGGTGGAGTGATAAATGGGAGGGGGGTGGGGTTGTGGGGAGAGATGGCTGGGAAAGTGATAGTGGATGAAGGTGATAGGTCAGAAGGGTACTCTCCCTCACCACTGCCCCCTCTGACCTGTCACCTTCCCCCTCACCACTGCCCCCTCTGACCTGTCACCTTCCCCCTCACCACTACCCCCTCTGATCTGTCACCTTCTCCCTCACCACTACCCCCTGGCCTATCACCTTCACCACTATTGCTTTCCCAGATACATCCTCCTATTCTCCCATCCCTCCCCTCCCATCCCCCATCCCATCCCCCATCCCATCCCATCTCCCTCCTATTTATCTCTCAGCCCCAACCCATAAGCTTTGTTCCTGGTGAAGGGTTTATGCCTAAAATGTCGACTCTCTTGCTCCTCAGATGCTGCCTGACCCGCTGTGCTTTTCAGCATCACAGTCTCAACTCTGATCTCCAGCATCTGCAGTCCTCACTGTCCCAGTGACAAAGTTTAAGGCTAGCTGCCACAACTGTGAATTTGGAATTTTGAAGATTGTTAGGACAAACTCTGTTAAAATAACATTTCTGCTTTTAAATCTGTAACTTGATAAACAACCTCTGTTAAGTTTCAAAAATCATACAAGACATTGGTTCGGCCCCATTTAGAATACTGTGTACAGTTCTGGTCACCACATTACCAAAAGGATGTGGATGCTTTGGAGAGGGTGCAGAGAAGGTTTACGAGGATGTTGCCTGGTATGGAAGGTGCTAGCTATGAAGAGAGGTTGAGTAGATTAGGATTGTTTTCATTAGGAAAAGGAGATTGAGGGGGGACCTGATTGAGGTTTACAAAATCATGAAGGGTATAGACAGGGTGGATAGAGACAAGCTTTTTCCCAGGGTGAAGGATTCAATAACGAGAGGTCACGCTTTCAAGGTGAGAGGTGAAAAGTTTAAGGGGGAATATACGTGACAAGTACTTTACACAGAGGGTGGTGGGCGTCTGGAACGCGTTGCCAGCAGAGGTGGTAGAGGCAGGCACGGTAGATTCATTTAAGATGCGTCTGGACAGATGCATGAGTAGGTGGGGAGCAGATGGATCCAGATGCTTAGGAATTGGGCGATAGGTTTCGACAGTGGATTTGGATCGGCTCAGGCTTGGAGGGCCGAAGGGCCTGTCCCTGGGCTGTAAATTTTCTTTGTACTTTGTTCTAGTCCTTTCAAGACGCAAGTCACAGCAGACAATTATCTGCTGTTATACAGCCTTTTGAATTGTAATAGATCAGCATTAGCCACAAAAGAAAGACTTTTATAATTCGATTGTTTCTGAGACAGCAATATGGGTCCTTTTAAACATGAGAGTTCAAAGCTCTGGGAGAATGAAAGACCCAACATGATTAACTTCCCTGTTTAGTCAAATAATGGCTCAGTTCAAAACAACACAGCTGCCATTTGACTTGGTCAGTGATAAAGACAGGTTGTGAAAGCAGAACTCGCAGGAAGAACTCTGAGAGATGCTATCAGAGAAGCCAAAGGGAGCATAAGAAGGTCAGCATTCAGAAAATAACGGCTGCACTGTTGAAAGAGTCCAGGCACTGCAGAACTAGTCAAGAACAAAGGAAACTTATCTCTCCCTCTCTTTCATCCTTCTAACCTGCTAAATCCACTGACTGTTCAAGCATGGAAACCACCAGAGTTGTTGAATCTGAGGTTCAATCTCCTTCACCTCACTTCACTTCACAAACAGACATTTCAAAAAGTAACATGCCTGCAGTGATTTTGATGATTACTGATGATTCACTTTTATAAGTATCCTTTATAGAGTCACAAACTCGCTCAAACCCTCCAACCCTGGCAACATCCTTGTAAATCTTTTCTGAACCCTTTCAAGTTTCACAACATCCTTCTGATAGGAAGGAGACCAGAAATGCACTCAAAATTCCAAAAGTGGCCTAACCAATGTCCTGTCCATCCTTAACATGACCTCCTAACTCCCGAACTCAATACTCTGACCAATAAAGGAAACATACCAAACGCCTTCTTCGCTATCCTATCTACCTGTGAATGTACTTTCAATGAGCTATGACCCTGCACTCCAAGGTCTCCTTGTTCAGCAACACTTCCTAGGACCTCACCATTAAATGTATAAGTCCTGCTAAGATTTGCTTTCCCAAAACGCAGCACCTCGCATTTATCTAAATTAAACTCCATCTGCCAGTCCTCAGCCCATCAGCCCACCTGATCAAGATCCAGTTGTAATCCGAGGTAACCCTCTTCGCTATCCTTACCTACGTATAATCTTTGTATCTGTATTTTTAGCTAATCCTCAAGACTTTAGCTTGAGTAACCTCAGTAATTTAGCAATAACTTAACCATTATCTCGTTTAATGTGGAAGCTTGCTGTTGACTATTTGAAATTCAAACTCCATAAAAGTTAAAAACAAACTAAAAGAATTAAAAATGGAGCAATGTAGTACTTCTTAGTTCATGGGCAGTTCTGAGCGCAGGCCAGGCGTGATTCTAACTTGAAAGGCAAGTGACAGGAGAATAAAAATGCCTTCTCACACCATCCAGCATGGGTTAAAAAACATTCTCCACAGTTTTCCTCCAGGTGCCTCCCATAGCCCAAAGACTAGATTCCCCACAGTGTAGAAACAGGCCCTTCAGCCTAACAAGTCCACACCGAGCCTCCGAAGAGTAACCCACCCAGACCCATTTCCCTCTGACTAATGCAGCTAACACTACGGGCAATTTAACATGGCCAATTCACCCTAACCTGCACATCTTTGGACTGTGGGAGGAAATCGGAGCACCCAGAGGAAACCCACACAGACACAGGGAGAATGTGCAAAATCCACACAGACAGTCACCTGAGGTTGGAACTGAACCCGGGTCCCTGGCGCTGTGAGGCTGCAGTGCTAACCACTGGGCCACCGTGCTGCCCCTTATGTGCAGGTTAGGGTGGCTTGGCCATGTTAAATTGCCCATGGTGTTAGGTGCATTCGTCAGAGGGGGTTGGGTTGCTCTTCGGAGGGTCGGTGTGGACTTGTTGTGCTGAAGGGCCTGTTTCCACACTGTAGGGAAATCTAGTCTAATCTAGCGCCTTTCACCATTGCAAGTCATCCTGAAGAGTCTCATAGCCAATGCGATAGATACACATCAGGTAATGTTGGAATAGAGAATAGCTAGTTAACAGGTGATGTTGCAGAAAGGGAAAGACAAGTCTAAATCAGGGATCCACTCCACATACGTGAACAAACTAGAGTCCAGTCGATAAGATGCTTTGATGTTAGAAGATATGGCTGTCGTCTGAGATGTGGCAGAAATGGGTGTTACGGAATATTCCTGATTTCAGAGTATCTGGGAAAGACAGGAGATGGAAGGAAGAAAGAAGGGCTAGAAGCATTGGTTAATCAGAGCATTGTAGTTGCTCCAAAAAGAGGATGTCCCAGAGGGGTCAAGATCAGAGTTGATTTAAGGAATGATAAGGGTGCAGTTATTTGCCTGGTATAGTCTGTAAACCAGCAAGCTAATGGGAAAGATGTTGAGTTGCAAGGAAATTCCAGAGAGATGCAAACATCACAGAGTAATTATGATGGGGAATTTTAATTACTGGAATATAGGCTGGAATAATGGTAGTGTAAAGAAATGCAAGGGGCAAGCCGCGTTCAGGAGAATGTCCTGCAGCAATATATGTCCAGTTTGATAAGAAAGGAGGCACTGTTAGACCCAGCTGTTGGGAACAAATTGGGCCAGGCAGAGAATGTGTCAGTGAGGGAGCTTTTGAGGGGCAATTGTCATTGTATTATTAAGAATAAGATAATGGAAAAAAACCCAGAGTGTAAATAATGAACTGGTGGAAAGCTAAAGTCAATGGTGCAAGAACAGCCTTGGGCTGGGTACAGTGGAACTGAGGGATGTCAGAAGAAAATGGTAACTGAGCAATGGGCTATCTTCAGTGAAGAGATGGTTCAGGCATTGGTGAAGTATATTAATTCAGGAGGGAAGGACAGAGCAAACAAACCCAGGGAGCGTCAGAGGCTGATGGGTAACCTTATAGAGGTTTACAAAATCATGAGGGGCATGGCTAGGGTAAATAGACAAAATCATAATAGGAGAGTCCAGAGCTAGAGGGCATAGGTTAAAAGTGAGAGGGGAATGATTTAAAAAGTCCCTTGAGGGGAACGTTTTCACGCAGAGGGTGGTGCGTGTGTGGAATGAGCTGCCAGAGGATGTGGTGGAGGCTGGTACAATTACAGCATTTAAAAGGCATCTGGATGGGTATATGAATAGGAAGGGTTTGGAGGGATATGGGACAACTACTGGCAAATGGGACTAGATTAATTTAGGATATCTGGTTTGCATGGACGGGTTGGACCGAAGCATCTGTTCCCGTCCTGTACAATTCCATGACTCTACTCCCCAGATGCGAAAGGAAATAGAGATTATGATAAAGAAGAACAAGTATGCTTAAGTCAGAGGTTGAGTGGAAAATACCATTGAGAGGTTGTGGGCGGCACGGTGACGCAGTGGTTAGCACTGCTGCCTCACAGCGCCAGAGACCCGGGTTCAATTCTCGCCTCAGGCGACTGACCGTGTGGAGTTTGCACATTCTCTGCGTGGGTTTCCTCCCACAGTCCAAAGATATGCAGGTCAGGTGAATTGGCCATGCTAAATTGCCTGTAGTGATAGGTAAGGGGTAAATGTAGGGGTATGGGTGGGTTGCGCTTCGGCGGGTCGCTGTGGACTTGTTGGGCCGAAGGGCCTGTTTCCACACTGTAAGTAATCTAATCTAATCTAATGGTTTAGAGAGGGGTGTCAAAGCAATGAATTGAAACAGAGACGGATTCCGAAAAGAGACTAGCAGTTAACTTGGAGGGAAATCCCAATATTTTCTATGAGCACATGACTAGTTAAAAGGGTGGTTAAAAAGAAGGGTAGGGCTGATTAGGGACCAAAATGTGGATTTACACATGGAGGCAAGAGGCCTCCATTAAATGAATACTTTGCATCTGCCTTTGCTAAGAAAGGAGATGATGCGCCAGCTTTGGTGATGGAGGAGAAAACTCAGTAATTTAGGAAGGTTTAAGATTAGCAAGGATAACAGATATGGTTGATGATGCGTAAAGTTGACAAGGTAGCTTAGTGGTGAGCACCACTGCATCCCAGCGCCAGGCAGCTGGGTTCGATTCCAACCTCGGGTGACTGTCTGTGTGGAGTTTGCGCGTTTCCCATCACCCCTCCATATCTCTGTGGGTTTCTGCTGGGCGCTCTGGTTTCCTCCCACAGTCCAAAGATGTGCAGGTTATGGTGGATTGGCCGTGCTAAATTGCCCCATAGTGTTCAGGGATGTGCAGGTTAGGGTGGATTGGCCATGCTAAATTGCCCCATAGTGTTCAGGGATGTGCAGGTTAGGGTGGATGGGCCATGCTAAATTGCCCCATAGTGTCCAGGGATGTACAGGTTAGAGTGGATTGGCCATGCTAAATTACCCCATAGTGTTCAGGGATGTGTAGGTTAGGGTGGATTGGCCATGCTAAATTGCCCCGTAGTGTTCAGGGATGTGTAGGTTAGGGTGGATTGGCCATGCTAAATTGCCCCATAATGTTCAGGGATGTGTAGGTTAGGGTGGATTGGCTGTGCTAAATTGCCCCATAATGTTCAGGGATGTGTAGGTTAGGGTGGATTGGCCATGCTAAATTGCCTGTAGTGTTCAGGGATGTGTAGTTTAGGGTGGATTGGCCGTGCTAAATTGCCCGTGGTGTTTAGGGATGTGCAGATTAGGATGGATTGGCTGTACTAAATTGCCCATAGTGTTCAGGGATGTGTAGGTTGGGGTGAATTGGCCGTGCTAAATTGCCCGTAATGTTCAGGGATGTGTAGGTTAGGGTGGATTGTCCGTGCTAAATTGTCCCATAGTGTTCAGGGATGTGTAGGTTAGGGTGGATTGGCCATGGGAAATTGCCCCATAGTGTTCAGGGATGTATCGGTTAGGCACATTAGCCATGAGAAATGCAGGATTAGGGGGATGGGTCTAGGTGGGATGCTTTTCAGAAGGTCAGTGTGGATTTGGGCTGAATGGCTGCTTCAACACTGCAGGGATCCTGCGATTGCATGATTTGTCTAGATGAGATGCATTCAAGAAATTTGAAGGACTCGGGAGTAGAAAAACGCCAACAACAATTTCTCTGTCTTCCCAAGACCCAGGGGAGGTGGCAGACGACTGGAGCATTACAAACGTCGTGCTCTTCTTCAAATGAATCTTGAAAGAGGCCTAGTAATTACAGATCATCTGGTTTCACTTCACCGGTGGGAAAGCTTGTAGAAACAGTTATGCAGCACTAGTCAGATGTGGGTTAATTTGGAAAAGACAGCGTGGATTTCAGAAAGGAAAATAACTTGCTCGACATTTTGGAAGCGATTACAGGAGGGCTGATGAGGATAATTCTGTCAATGGACTTCCTAAATATGTTTGATCCTGTGCCAACACAACAGGCTTGTGAGAAACATTATAGGTCATTCAGAGGAATTTATAAAATGTCACAAGGACTGACGCCTACAGAGTGTGTGCTTTTTGAACAAAATAGAATGTGTCAGCAAATACAAATCTGCAACTGCAAATTCACCCCGTGGACTTATGTGTGTGTGCGCACACGCATGCGTGTCTGTGAGATAGAGAGGGAGAGTGTGTATGTGTGTGCTTGATAGAGCGTGTGCAAGAATGTGACAGAGTATATGCCTGTGAGAGGGTGTGTGTGTGAGTGTGGTTGGGTGGTGTGTGTGTTTTGTGTGTGTGTATGTGCCTGACAGAGAGTGTGTGCCTGAGAGAGGGTCTGTGTGAGTGTGATCATGTTTAAGAGTGCATGTGTATGTGTGCTTGTGCATGTAAGGGTGTGTAGTGTGGTGGGGGTCACCTGTAGTGTGACATAAATCCAAGATCCTGGTTGATGCCATCCTCATGGAGACTGAACTTGGCTATCAGCCTCAGCTTGGTGACTTTGCATTGTTGCATATCCCGAAGTCCGCCTTGGAGGATGGTCACCTGATGATCTGAGGCCGAATATCCCTGACAGCTGAGGTGTTCCCCGACTGGGAGGGAACATCCCTGTCTGACGAACGTTGCATGGTGTCTATTCATCTACTTGGTCTCACCAATAAACCTCGGGGCATCCTTACCTGCAGCCAATGAGATAGACAACGTTGGCTGAGCCACATGAGTACCTGCTGTGTATGTGGTGGGTGGTGTACCCACATGTAATGGTGGTATCCATGTTGACACTCTGACACGTCTTGCGGAGGTTGCCATGACAGGGACACATGATGTTGTGGTCAATGTTGTCCTGAAGGCTGGGCAGGTTGCTGTGAACAATGTTCAGTTTAAAGTTTGGAGGTTGTTTAAAGATGAGAATTGGAGCTGTAGGGAGGTCTTGGTGAGGTGCTCATCCTCATCGATAACCTGTTGCAGGCTGCGAAGACCATGGCGTCATTTCTCCATTCCCAGAACAACGAAAAGTACCCTATCGGTGGTGTCCTGCATCTGTCTCCTGAGGATCTTATTACATTTACTTGCTGGGACACATTGGAACTGGCGATCGATGAGTTGAGCATTGTATCCCGTTCTTATGAGGACGTCCTTCAAGGAACACTTCAGTGGTCAAGGACATTCGGCCTCGGATCTTCGGGTGACCATCCTCCAAGGTGGACTCCGGGATACACAACAATGCAGAGTCACCAAGCAGAGGCTGATAGCCAAGTTCACTATCCATGAGGATGGCCTCAACCACGCTCTTGGATTCATGTCACACTACAGGTGACCCCCAGCACACTATACACCCTTACACACACACTCACACTCACACAGATCCTCTCTCACACACACACACGCTCTCTCAGGCAACCACACCTACACTCACACCCACACCCACACCCTCACCCTCACCCTCACTCTCACTCTCACCGTCTGACAGGCATTTACTCTATCACACTTGTGCCACACATTCTCTCGAGCATGTGCACACACACATATCCACGGGGTGAATTTGCATTTACAATTTGTATTTGCAGATACATTCTATTTTGTTCCAAAAGCACACAGTCTGTAGGCAGTCAGTCCTTGTGACATTTTATAAATTCCGACTTTGGAAATGGAACCAATCTGGCTCAAGGTGGACACAGGCAGACTCTAACCTCACACCTTTAATGCATTGTCCGAGCTGAGGATGTCACCTTTTATTTTATAAAACCTCAAGTTATCTCGGGATGACTTGAAAGAAGTTCTGGGATTTACATATTAATCAACGGAAACCTGCATCCCATTCTAAATGATTAAACATTTAACAGCAATCTTGGTTTGTTCAATACATCATGTCAGTTGTATGACACTATGATCTTTTACTATAAATTCTCTGTCCTATGATCCTGCCCAGTAGCTACCTGATGAAGGAGCAGCGCTCTGAAAGCTTGTACTTCCAAATGAACCTGTTGGACTCTAACCTGGTGTTGTGTCATTTTTAACTTCATTAACATGGTTATAGAGTATGCAAGTATTGAAATGATACTGAACTTATACATGATGTGGTAGTCTTCAGATGGAGTGTTGTGTACAGTTTCAAATGCCGGAGGAAGGATGTGAATGCGTTGGAGAGAGTGTTGAAGAGATTTACAAGAAGGGTTCCAGCGACAAGACCCCAGTTATGAGGATGGATTGGAGATGTTCAGATTGTTTCCGATGGCAAAGAGAAGGCTGAGGGGAGATTTGATAGAAGCTTTCGAGATCACTAGCAGTCAGGACAGAGTAGACACAGAAAAACTGTATGATTGTAAAAGGATCGCAAGCAAGGTAATTTGCATTTATAAAGAGTTTCGAAAGCATTGGCTGGCAATGTGGTGGAGGCGGGTCCTGTTGAGACACTCAAGGAGGCATTGGATGTTCATCTATTAGAAACAATGTGTGTTTCCAAGGAAAGGGTAGGAAATTGGTGCTGAGTCAAATTGTTCAGCCAGTATAGATGTGGCAGCACGGTGGCTCAGTGGTTAGCACTGCTGCCCTACGGGACCCAGGTTCAATTCCCAGCCTCGGGCGACTGTCTGTGTGGAGTTTGCACATTCTCCCCCGTGTCTGTGTGGGTTTCCTCCAGGTGCTCCGGTTTCCTCCCACAGTCACAAAGATGTGCAGGTCAGGGTGGATTGGCCATGGGAACTTGCCCAAAGTGGGATGTGGAGGTTAGGTGCATTGGGGTGAGTGATAGGGTAGGGGAGTGGGTCTGGGTGGGTTACTCTTTGGAGGGTCAGTGTGGACTTGTTGGACTAACTGGCTTGTTTCCACATTGTAAGGGTTCTATCTATGAAATGATGGGCCAAACTACCTCCTTCTGGAACGGAAACAAAAAACTACTGGAAATCACAGTGGGCCATGGAGAGAGAGCAAGCTAATGTGAAGTATGGAAGGGCAGCATTTAGGCAATAATGGAGGGCTGGGGGAGAAAGGCTGTTGATGGTCTGGTGTAAATCTTATATTCTCACATTCTGATCACAATCTACATGGCTTTCCCCCACCCCACCCCACCCCACCCCACCCCACCCCCAAACTATTGCATTAGTGCTACCCCATCCACATTCGATGTCATCTCTGATGAAGAGTCACCTCAATTCAAAACATTAGCTTACTCTCACTTCATGGGATGCTGCTTGGCCCACAATGATTTCAAGCATTTATTGTCTTTGGTACAGATTCCAGCATCTGGAGTAACGTGTTCCTCCTTCTGGAACAACTTTGTTGAGGCATAGCCACTATTATTATACAGGCTCAGTGGTTAGCACTACTGCCTCACAGCAGCAGGGTCCCAGGTTCGATTCCAGCCTCGGGCCTCTGACTGTGTGGAGTTTGCACACTCTCCCTGTGTCATAGAACATAGAACATAGAACATAGAAGAATACAGCGCAGTACAGGCCCTTGGGCCCTCGATGTTGCGCCGATCCAAGCCCACCTAAACTACACTAACCCACTATCCTCCATATACCTATCCAATGCCCTCTTAAATGCCCATAAAGAGGGAGAGTCCACCACTGTTACTGGCAGGGCATTCCATGAACTAACGACTCGCTGAGTGAAGAACCTACCCCTAACTTCAGTCCTATATCTACCCCCCCTTAATTTAAAGCTATGCCCCCTTGTAATACCCGACTCAATACGCGGGAAAAGGTTCATACTGTCGACCCTATCTAACCCCCTAATCATCTTGTGTCTGTGGGGGTTCCCTCCGGGTGCTCCGGTTTCCTCCCACAGTCCAAAGATGTGCAGGCCTGGTGAATTGGCCATGCTTGAAACTTTATTGCTGGAACAGCACAGCAGGTCAGGCAGCATCCAGGGAACAGGAGATTCGACGGTCGAATCTCCTGTTCCCTGGATGCTGCCTGACCTGCTGTGCTGTTCCAGCAATAAAGTTTCAACTTTGATCTCCAGCATCTGCAGACCTCACTTTCTCCTCGAATTGGCCATGCTAAATTGCCCGTGGTGTTCAGGGATGTGTAGGTTAAGGTGAATTGGCTATGGGAAATTGTCGAGGAGAAAGTGAGGACTGCAGATGCTGGAGATCAGAGCTGAAAGTGTGTTGCTGGAAAAGCGCAGCAGGTCAGGCAGCATCCAGGGAACTGGAGAATCAACGTTTCGGGCATAAGCCCTTCTTTCTGAACCCGAAACGTCGATTCTCCTGTACCTTGGATGCTGCCTGGCCTGCTGCACTTTTCCAGCAACACATTTTCAGCATGGGAAATTGTCCCATAGTGCTCATGGATGGGCAGGTTAGGGTGGATTGGCCGTGCTAAATTGCCCCATAGTGTTCAGGGATGTGTAGGTTAAGATGGATTGGCCATGCTAAATTACCTATAGTGTTCAAGCATGTGTTAGGTGGGATACTTTTCAGAGGGTCGATGTAGACTTGTTGGGCCGAAGGGCCTGTTTTCACACTATTGTATTCTAAGCAACTGGATTTCTGATTTGTGCACAGTGAGATCGCACAAATGAGCTGTGATGGAGACCAGAGCCCTGGGCCATTGATCTCAGTCAATCCCTGATAAATCTCAGCAGGGAGTGTAGGTCTGCACCAAGAGAGTGTGGAAAGTTGCTCCCACAGGGAATGGGTGACAGGAACAGTATTCATACATCGAAGAGGGAAAGCTGGATAAATAAACGCGAGAGGCAGGACTTGGAGGATACTGCTGATTACTGACGTAAATGGTAGAATCCCTCTGAACACATTGTTTAATCTGACTGAAAGAACTGTAGCATGATTTAACACAACAGACACGTTCTGTTAGATGCAGTAAGGTCAAAGGTTAACAAGACTGAAGAGAGAATGAGAGCTCACAATTGCCTGACCTTTAAGCACAAACGTTACTTGGTCATATGGAACAGGGGCTGGATTGGATGTTAAACAGCTGTGCGAGCAGAACCAGACAGAGACATACTTGTTCAGTATTCTGCTGTTCCTCCTTACTTCAAAGGCCAACCGAATGACCATGTTTGCATTTTATCCACATCTAAATGCCAGCCTTGTTCCTCCAGGAGCTCTGGACTTGGTGGTGCTTTCTTGAGCCAGGGCCCATTGCCTCTGCCCCAGTCTGTGAGTCAGTCGGCCCACTCCAGAGACTCAAGGCTGATAATCCGGGCTCACGCTTTGAGTGTCAGTACTGAAGGAGTGTAGCAATTCGCTACAGGTAACCGACCTGGAGTGAGGGATTATACTGAGAACCCTGAGTGCTTTCGTAGCTGCACGGAACAGAATCCTGGAGCTCGCAACGAGAGAACGAAGGCGGGAGGTGTGCAAATGCAGAGGGGTGACGATGTAGGAGGCCATTCATTATATCATGCTTGAACCAGGTTTTCAAACAAACATTGTTACCCAGAGAAAGTTACAGAGATAGGGAGGGGGTGTAGTGACGAGGGGGTTACAGAGATAGGGAGGGGGTTTGGGGTTGGAGGGGGTTACAGAGATAGGGAGGGATGTAGGGGCTGGAGGGGGTTACAGACATAGGGAGGGGGTGTAGGTACTGGAGGGGGTTACAGAGATAGGGAGGGGGTGTAGGAGGTTACAGAGATAGGGAGGGGGTGTAGGTGCTGGAGGGGGTTACAGAGATAGGGAGGGGGTGTAGGTGCTGGAGGAGGTTACAGAGATAGGGAGGGGATGTAGGGGCTGGAGGGGGTTACAGAAATAGGGAGGGGCCGAGGGGCTGGAGGAAGTTACAGAGATAGGGAGGGACTGTAGGGGCGAGAGGAGGTGACAGTGACAAACAGGCCAATGCAATGGAGCTTGAGAATTGTCGGACCAAGAACCAATGTGGAAATGATTCATGAAGTAGGACTTGGTGGAAGTTAGAATATGAGTCGAGAGTGTGGGTGCTGGAAAAACACAGCAGGTCAGGCAGCCTCTGAGGAGCATGGAAGATGAAGGGCATTTGCCCAAAACGTCGATTCTCCTGCTCTTCGGATGCTGCCTGACCTGCTGTGCTTTTCCAGCACCACACTCTCGACCCTGATCTCTAGCATCTGCAGTTCTCACTTTCGGCAAGTTAGAATATGGGCAGAAAAATACTAAATGGCCTAATTATTAATGGGTCGATGGTAGAGGTTTGGCCATTTTGCTACACGAACAATTTAGAGGCACAAGCTCCTGCTCTGAAGAATAATCAACTCTCACATAAAACCTACAGTCGATAGGTTGTCTCAGTGGTGGTGACCATGCCAATTATAACCTTTTATTGTTAAAAACCCTAATGAACTTTAGGGCAGGAAACCTGAACCAAACTGGAACTAATGTCTTTGGGGGAGTTTTGATACTGTTGTTGAGGAGGGTTTAAACTAATGTGGCAGGGGGCTGGGAACCAGAAGAGAAGACTAGTAGATAGTGAGGTGGAGACTGGAGACTGTAAGGATCATGAAGTTGGCATTACCAAGGGGAAGAGTAGGCAGACAGCAGATGAATGCAAAAGAAGCGGTGGCATATACTTTAATGCAAGGAGTATAGTGGGTAAGGCAGCTGAACTTAGGGCTTGGATTGGTGCCTGGGAGTATGACATTACTGTAATCACAGAGACTTGGTTGAAGGAAGGGCATGATTGGCAACTAAATGTTCCAGGATATAGACACTTCAGACAGGACAGGGAGGGAAGTAAAGTTGAGGGACGGGGGGGGGACAAAGAACAAAGAAAATTTACAGCCAGGAACAGGCTCTTCGGCCCTCCAAGCCTGAGCTGATCCAAATCTACTGTCTAAACCTGCCGCCCAATTCCTAAGGATCTGTATCCCTCTGCTCACCATCTACTCCTGCATCTGTCCAGACTGATCTTAAATGAATCTACCGTGCCTGCCTCTACTACCTCTGCCGGCAACGCGTTCCAGGCACCTACCACCCTCTGTGTAAAGTAATTGCCCCATGTATCCCCCTTAAACTTTCCACCTCTCACCTTGAAAGTGTGACCTCTCGTTATTGACCTGTCTATACCTTTCATGATTTTGTAAACCTCAATCAGGTCCCCCTCAATCTCCTTTTTTCTGATGAATACAATCCTAGACTACTCAACCTCTCGTCATAGCTAGCACCTTCCATACCAGGCAACAACCTTATAAACCTTCTCTGCACCCTCTCCAAAGCGTCCACATCCTTTTGGTAATGTGACCAGAACTGTACACAGTATTCTAAATGCAGCCGAACTAGTGTCTTGTACAACATTAACATGACCTGCTAGCTCATTTTCTCAATACCCCGTCCGATGAAGGCAAGCATACTATATGCCTTCTTGACCACTCTATCCACCTGTGCAGCAACCTTCAGGGTACAATGGACGTGAACTCCCAGATCTCTCTGCTCATCAACTTTTCCCAAGGCTCTTCCGTTTACAGTATCGTTCGCTCTAGAATTAGACTTCCCAAAATGCATCACCTTTTGTATTGCTGGTCAGGGACGATATCACGGCTGTGCTAGAGGAGGACACTACGGAGGGCTTGAGCAGTGAGGCATTATGGGTTGAGCTGAGAAATAAGAAGGGGCAGTTACATTGTTGGGCCTGTATTAAAAGCCTCCCAACAGTCAGTGTGGGGTAGAAGAACAAATAGGTAAACAGATTATGGAAAGATGTCGAGGCAACAGGGTGGTGGTGATGGGAGATTTTAATTTTCCCAACATTGACTGGGATACACTTAGTGTCAGAGGTCTGGATGGGGCAGAATTTGTAAGTGCGAGTAGCCAAGAGGAAAAGGGAACCGTACATAAGGTCCAGGCAGCTAAGAACAGAACGGGCCCGGAGAAATATCGGAAGAGTAGGACCAATCTTAAATGAGGAATCAAGTTGGCTAAAAGGGGTCATGAAATAAATTTATTGAACAAAATTAAGGAGAATCCCAAGGCCTTTTATTCTTATATAAGAAGCAAGAGGGTAACCAGAGAAAGGGTTAGTCCTCGAAAGGATAAGGAAGGAAGGCTGTGTGTTGAACCTGAGAAAATGGGTGAAATTCTCAATGGTTATTTTGCATCATAGAACATAGAACATAGAACATAGAACATGTTCTATGAGGAGCCGGAGGTGATGAATGCTGAGATTAGAGATAGAAGTTTGTTTACTCTGGATCAGGTTGACATAAGGAGGGAAGATGTGTTGGGTAGGCTAGAGGTTATTAAGGTGGACAAATCCCCAGGACCGGATGGGGTCTATCCCAGGTTGCTGAGGGAGGCGAGAGAGGAAATAGCTGGGGTCCTGACAGATATCTTTGTGGCATCCTTAAATACAGGTGAGGTGCCTGAGGACTGGAGGGTTGCTCCTGTTGTCCTCCCGTACAAGAAGAGTAGTAGGGATATTCTGGGTAACTACAGACCAGTGAGCCTGACGTCACTGAGAAAGTACTGAAGGATAAAATCTATTTATATTTGGAAAAGATTTTGTGCGGGGGAGATCGTGCCTTACCAACTTAATAGAGTTCTTTGAGGAAGTGACCAAGTTGATAGATGAAGGAAAGGATATAGATGTCATGTGGGCAGCACGGTGGCCCAGTGGTTAGCACTGCTGCCTCACAGCGCCAGAGACCCGGGTTCAATTCCCGCCTCAGGCGATCGACTGTGTGGAGTTTGCACATTCTCCCCGTGTCTGCGTGGGTTTCCTCCCACAGTCCAAAGATGTGCAGGTCAGGTGAATTGGCCATGCTAAATTGCCCATAGTGTTAGGTAAGGGGTAAATGTAGGGGTATGGGTGGGTTGCGCTTCGGCGGGTCGGTGTGGATTTGTTGGGCCGAAGCGCCTGTTTCCACACTGTAATCTAATCTAATATACTTTAGTAAGGCGTTTGATAAGGTTCCCCACGGTAAACTAATGGAGAAAGTGAAGTCACATGGTGTGCAGGGTGTTCTAGCTCGGTGGATAAAGAACTGGTTGAGCTACAGGAGACAGAGAGTAGTAGTTGAAGGGAGTTTCTCAAAATGGAGAAAGGTGACCAGTGGTGTTCCACAGGGGTCAGTGTTGGGGCCACTGTTGTTTGTAATATTCATAAATGATCTGAAAGAGGGCATTGTTGGTCTGATTAAATTTACAGATGACATGAAGATTTGTGGAGTGGCAGAAAGCATAGGGGACTGTCAGAGAATACAGGAGAATATAGATAGACTGGAGAGTTGGGCAGAGAAGTGGCAGATGGAATTCAATCCAGGCAAATGTGAGGTGATGCATTTTGGGAAGTCTAATTCTAGAGCGAACGATACTGTAAACAGAAGAGCCTTGGGAAAAGCTGATGAGCAGAGAGATCTGGGAGTTCAGGTCCATTGTACCCTGAAGGTGGCTGCACAGGTGGATAGAGTGATCAAGGCAGCATATGGTATGAAGGGTATAGATAGGGTGGATAGAGATAAGCTTTTTCCCAGGGTGAAGGATTCAATAACGAGAGGTCACATCTTTAAGGTGAAAGGCTTAAGGGGGAAAACACGCAGCAAGTACTTTACACAGAGGGTGGCAGGTGCCTGGAACGTGTTACCAGCAGAGGTGGTAGAGGCAGGCACTGTAGATTCATTTAAGATGCGTCTGGACAGATGCATGAGTAGGTGGGGAGCAGATGGATCCAGATGCTTAGGAATTGGGCGATAGGTTTCGACAGTAGATTTGGATCGGCTCAGGCTTGGAGGGCCGAAGGGCCTGTCCCTGGGCTGTAAATTTTCTTTATTCTTTGTTCTTACCCAGCCCAGCCTCGATAATTATTCGCTGGCCACTGGAATGGGCTGGAGGTACTGACTCGTTGGAAGGTCTGACGTCGGCGCTGGTTCAAAGCATTTGTTGAGGAAGCTTGTGGATTCTGGAAAGTTAATTGATTCTATAATGGCGTCAGTGAGGTAAGCCCAGCAACTGGAGCCCTGCTGACATTGTCGGTGAGTTTGGTTCAGACAGCCATGAGGTGCAAGGCTTGAGGTGGTGGCATCAGCAGGGGTAGCAGTCACAGCATTGCAGTGTTAGTGAGCTCTACTCAAGACTCACGGCAGCGGTGAGGGTGATCTGGTCATTTTTCTCTTTCTATTGGATCTGATTCTCAAATCTCTGCTCACATTATCTCTAAACGATGAACCACAAAGTAACTGAGAGATCCATTCAAGACTTGGAATCTTAGTGAGAGATCAAGATTGAAATTTATCAGACAGTGCAATCTCTGGGTTTATATCCAGCAGTTTTAGATTGGGACAGTGAAGATGTTTGAGGCAGCACTGTATTTTGACCTTATCTCGTGGTTTAAACACATCTGGTTTCATTTGAAGGGAGAGCTGGCGTTAATGCATCTCTTGGGCTCTGAGAGCTAAATTCAGCTCTCAGTTTCACAAGAATCATCCGCACAATTACCACCATCCCACACTGCCCACCCCCCATCACTGTCCCACCCCATCACTGCCCACCCCCATCACTGTCCCCGCCATCACTATCCCCCCCATCACTGTCCCCCCCCATCACTGTCCCCCCCCATCACTGACCCCCATCACTGTCCCCCCATCACTGTCGCCCCCATCACTGTCGCCCCCATCACTGTCCCCCCCCATCACTGTCCCTCCATCACTGTCTCCCCCCCATCACTGCCTCCCCATCACTGTCCCTCCATCACTGTCCCCCATCACTGTCCCCCCATCACTGCCTCCCCCATCACTGTCCCCCCCATCACTGTCCCTCCCATCATTGTCCCCCCATCACTGACCCCCCATCACTGTCCCCCCATCACTGTCCCCCATCACTGTCACCCCCATCACTGTCCCTCCATCACTGTCCCCCCATCACTGTCCCCCCATCACTGCCTCCCCCATCACTGTCCCCCCATCACTGTCACTCCCATCACTGTCTCTCCCCTATCACTGTCCCCCCATTATTGTCACCACCATCACTGTCCCCCCCATCACTGTCCCCCCATCACTGTCCCCCCCATCACTGTCTCCCCCCCATCACTGTCTCCCCCCCATCACTGTCCCCCCCATCACTGTCCCCCATCACTGTCACCCCCATCACTGTCCCCCATCACTGTCACCCCCATCACTGTCACCCCCATCACTGTCCCTCCATCACTGTCTCCCCCCATCACTGCCTCCCCCATCACTGTCCCTCCATCACTGACCCTCCCCCCATCACTGTCCCCCCATCACTGCCTCCCCCATCACTGCCTCCCCCATCACTGTCCCCCCCATCACTGTCCCCCCCATCACTGTCCCTCCATCACTGTCTCCCCCCCATCACTGCCTCCCCATCACTGTCCCTCCATCACTGTCCCCCATCACTGTCCCCCCATCACTGCCTCCCCCATCACTGTCCCCCTCATCACTGTCCCCCCCAACATTGTCACCCCATCACTGTCCACCCCATCACTGTCCCCCCATCACTGTCCCCCATCACTGTCACCCCCATCAATGTCCCTCCATCACTGTCTCCCCCCTATCACTGTCCCACCATTACTGTCACCACCATCACTGTCCCCCCCATCACTGTACCCCCATCACTGTCCCCCACATCACTGTCTCCCCCCCATCACTGTCCCCCCCATCACTGTCTCCCCCCCATCACTGTCCCCCCATCACTGTCCCCCCCATCACTGTCACCCCCATCACTGTCCCTCCATCACTGTCTCCCCCCATCACTGCCTCCCCCATCACTGTCCCCCCATCACTGTCCCCCCATCATGCCTCCCCCATCACTGTCCCCCCCATCACTGCCTCCCCCATCACAGTCCCTCCATCACTGTCCCCCCCATCACTGTCCCCCCATCACTGCCTCCCCCATCACTGCCTCCCCCATCACTGTCCCCCCATCACTGTACCCCCCATCATTGTCCCCCCCATCATTGTCCCCCCCATCACTGTCCCCCCCATCACTGTCCCCCCATCACTGTCCCCCCATCACTGTCCCCCCCATCACTGCCCCCCATCACTGCCTCACCCATCACTGTCCCCCCATCACTGTCCCCCATCACTGCCTCCCCCATCACTGCCTCCCCATCACTGTCCCCCCATCACTGTCCCCCATCACTGTCACCCCCATCACTGTCCCTCCATCACTGTCCCCCAATCACTGTCCCCCCATCACTGCCTCTCCCATCACTGTCCCCCCCATCACTGTCACCCCCATCACTGTCCCTCCATCACTGTCTCCCACCTATCACTGTCCCCCCATTACTGTCACCACCATCACTGTCCCCCCATCACTGTCCCCCCATCATTGTCCCCCCCATCACAGTCTCCCCCCCCATCACTGTCCCCCCATCACTGTCCCCCCATCACTGTCCCCCCATCACTGCCTCCCCATCACTGTCCCCCCCATCACTGTCACCCCCATCACTGTCCCTCCATCACTGTCTCCCCCCATCACTGCCTTCCCCATCACTGTTCCTCAATCACTGTCCCCCCATCACTGTCCCCCCATCACTGCCTCCCCCATCACTGTCCCCCCATCACTGTACCCCCCATCATTGTCCCCCCCATCACTGTCCCCCCCATCACTGTCCTCCCATCACTGTCCCCCCATCACTGTCCCCTCCATCACTGTCCCCCCCATCACTGCCCCCCATCACTGCCTCACCCATCACTGTCCCCCCATCACTGTCCCCCATCACTGCCTCCCCCATCACTGCCTCCCCATCACTGTCCCCATCACTGTCCCCCATCACTGTCCCCCATCACTGTCCCCCATCACTGTCCCCCATCACTGCCCCCATCACTGCCTCCCCATCACTGTCCCCCATCACTGCCTCCCCATCACTGTCCCCCCCATCACTGCCCCATCACTGGCCCCCATCACTGTCCCCCATTACTGCCCCCCATCACTGCCCCCATCACTGTCCCCCATCACTGACCCCCCATCACTGTCCCCCCATCACTGTCCCCCCATCACTGCCCCCCCATCACTGTCACCCCATCACTGCCTCCCCATCACTGTCCCCCCATCACTGTCCCGCCATCACTGTCCCCCATCACTGCCCCCCATCACTGTCCCCCCATCACTGTCCCTCCATCTATGTCCCCCATCACTGCCCCCATCACTGTCCCCCCATCACTGTCCCCCCATCACTGTCTCCCACCTATCACTGTCCCCCCATTGCTGTCACCACCATCACAGTCCCCCCCATCACTGTCCCCCCCATCATTGTCCCCCCCATCACTGTCTCCCCCCCATCACTGTCCCCCCATCACTGTCCCCCATCACTGTCACCCCCATCACTGTCCCCCATCACTGTCACCCCATCACTGTCCTCCATCACTGTCCCCCCATCACTGTCCCCCCATCACTGCCTCCCCCATCACTGTCCCCCCCATCACTGTCACCCCCATCACTGTCCCTCCATCACTGTCTCCCCCTATCACTGCCTCCCCCATCACTGTCCCTCCATCACTGTCCCCCCATCACTGACCCCCATCACTGCCTCCCCCATCACTGTCCCCCCATCACTGTACCCCCCATCATTGTCCCCCCATCATTGTCCCCCCCATCACTGTCCCCCCCATCACTGTCCCCCCATCACTGTCCCCCCATCACTGTCCCCCCCATCACTGCCCCCCATCACTGCCTCACCCATAACTGTCCGCCCATCACTGTCCCCCATCACTGCCTCCCCGATCACTGCCTCCCCATCACTGTCCCCATCACTGTCCCCCATCACTGTCCCCCATCACTGCCCCCCATCACTGCCTCCCCCATCACTGTCCCCCATCACTGCCTCCCCATCACTGCCCCCCATCACTGCCTCCCTCATCACTGTCCCCCATCACTGCCTCCCCCATCACTGTCCCCCCATCACTGCCCCATCACTGCCCCCATCACTGCAACCCCATCACTGTACCCCCCATCATTGTCCCCCCATCACTGTCCCCCATCACTGCCTCTCCATCACTGTCCCCCCCATCACTGCCCCATCACTGGCCCCCATCACTGTCCCCCATCACTGCCCACCATCACTCCCCCCATCACTGACCCCCCATCACTGTCCCCCCATCACTGCCCCCCCATCACTGTCACCCCATCACTGCCTCCCCATCACTGTCCCCCCATCACTGTCCCGCCATCACTGTCCCTCATCACTGCCCCCCATCACTGTCCCCCCATCACTGTCCCCCATCACTGTCCCCCATCACTGCCCCCATCACTGTCCCCCCATCACTGTCCCCCCATCACTGTCTCCCACCTATCACTGTCCCCCCATTGCTGTCACCACCATCACAGTCCCCCCCATCACTGTCCCCCCCATCATTGTCCCCCCCATCACTGTCTCCCCCCCATCACTGTCCCCCCATCACTGTCCCCCATCACTGTCACCCCCATCACTGTCCCCCATCACTGTCCCCCCCATCACTGCCCCATCACTGGCCCCCATCACTGTCCCCCATCACTGACCCCCCATCACTGTCCCCCCATCACTGCCCCCCCATCACTGTCACCCCATCACTGCCTCCCCATCACTGTCCCCCCATCACTGTCCCGCCATCACTGTCCCCCATCACTGTCCCCATCACTGTCCCCCATCACTGTCCCCCATCACTGTCCCCCATCACTGTCCCCCATCACTGCCCCCCATCACTGCCTCCCCATCACTGTCCCCCATCACTGCCTCCCCATCACTGTCCCCCCCATCACTGCCCCATCACTGGCCCCCATCACTGGCCCCCATCACTGTCCCCCATCACTGCCCCCCATCACTGCCCCCATCACTGTCCCCCATCACTGACCCCCCATCACTGTCCCCCCATCACTGTCCCCCCATCACTGCCCCCCCATCACTGTCACCCCATCACTGCCTCCCCATCACTGTCCCCCCATCACTGTCCCGCCATCACTGTCCCCCATCACTGCCCCCCATCACTGTCCCCCCATCACTGTCCCTCCATCACTGTCCCCCATCACTGCCCCCATCACTGTCCCCCCATCACTGTCCCCCCATCACTGTCTCCCACCTATCACTGTCCCCCCATTGCTGTCACCACCATCACAGTCCCCCCCATCACTGTCCCCCCCATCATTGTCCCCCCATCACTGTCTCCCCCCCATCACTGTCCCCCCATCACTGTCCCCCATCACTGTCACCCCCATCACTGTCCCCCATCACTGTCACCCCCATCACTGTCCCTCCATCACTGTCCCCCCATCACTGTCCCCCCATCACTGTCACCCCCATCACTGTCCCCCATCACTGTCACCCCCATCACTGTCCCTCCATCACTGTCCCCCCATCACTGTCCCCCCATCACTGCCTCCCCCATCACTGTCCCCCCCATCACTGTCACCCCCATCACTGTCCCTCCATCACTGTCTCCCCCCATCACTGCCTCCCCCATCACTGTCCCTCCATCACTGTCCCCCCATCACTGACCCCCATCACTGCCTCCCCCATCACTGTCCCCCCATCACTGTACCCCCCATCATTGTCCCCCCATCATTGTCCCCCCCATCACTGTCCCCCCCATCACTGTCCCCCCATCACTGTCCCCCCATCACTGTCCCCCCCATCACTGCCCCCCATCACTGCCTCACCCATAACTGTCCGCCCATCACTGTCCCCCATCACTGCCTCCCCGATCACTGCCTCCCCATCACTGTCCCCATCACTGTCCCCCATCACTGTCCCCCATCACTGCCCCCCATCACTGCCTCCCCCATCACTGTCCCCCATCACTGCCTCCCCATCACTGCCCCCCATCACTGCCTCCCTCATCACTGTCCCCCATCACTGCCTCCCCCATCACTGTGCCCCCATCACTGCCCCATCACTGCCACCATCACTGCAACCCCATCACTGTACCCCCCATCATTGTCCCCCAATCACTGTCCCCCATCACTGCCTCTCCATCACTGTCCCCCCCATCACTGCCCCATCACTGGCCCCCATCACTGTCCCCCATCACTGCCCCCCATCACTGCCCCCATCACTGACCCCCCATCACTGTCCCCCCATCACTGCCCCCCCATCACTGTCACCCCATCACTGCCTCCCCATCACTGTCCCCCCATCACTGTCCCGCCATCACTGTCCCCCAACACTGCCCCCCATCACTGTCCCCCCATCACTGTCCCCCATCACTGTCCCCCATCACTGCCCCCATCACTGTCCCCCCATCACTGTCCCCCCATCACTGTCTCCCACCTATCACTGTCCCCCCATTGCTGTCACCACCATCACAGTCCCCCCCATCACTGTCCCCCCCATCATTGTCCCCCCCATCACTGTCTCCCCCCATCACTGTCCCCCATCACTGTCACCCCCATCACTGTCCCCCATCACTGTCACCCCCATCACTGTCCCTCCATCACTGTCCCCCCATCACTGTCCCCCCATCACTGCCTCCCCCATCACTGTCCCCCCCATCACTGTCACCCCCATCACTGTCCCCCCATCACTGCCCCATCACTGCCCCCATCACTGCAACCCCATCACTGTACCCCCCATCATTGTCCCCCCATCACTGTCCCCCATCACTGCCTCTCCATCACTGTCCCCCCCATCACTGCCCCATCACTGGCCCCCATCACTGTCCCCCATCACTGCCCACCATCACTCCCCCCATCACTGACCCCCCATCACTGTCCCCCCATCACTGCCCCCCCATCACTGTCACCCCATCACTGCCTCCCCATCACTGTCCCCCCATCACTGTCCCGCCATCACTGTCCCCCATCACTGCCCCCCATCACTGTCCCCCCATCACTGTCCCCCATCACTGTCCCCCATCACTGCCCCCATCACTGTCCCCCCATCACTGTCCCCCCATCACTGTCTCCCACCTATCACTGTCCCCCCATTGCTGTCACCACCATCACAGTCCCCCCCATCACTGTCCCCCCCATCATTGTCCCCCCCATCACTGTCTCCCCCCCATCACTGTCCCCCCATCACTGTCCCCCATCACTGTCTCCCACCTATCACTGTCCCCCCATTGCTGTCACCACCATCACAGTCCCCCCCATCACTGTCCCCCCCATCATTGTCCCCCCCATCACTGTCTCCCCCCCATCACTGTCCCCCATCACTGTCCCCCATCACTGCCCCCATCACTGTCCCCCCATCACTGTCCCCCCATCACTGTCTCCCACCTATCACTGTCCCCCCATTGCTGTCACCACCATCACAGTCCCCCCCATCACTGTCCCCCCCATCATTGTCCCCCCCATCACTGTCTCCCCCCCATCACTGTCCCCCCATCACTGTCCCCCATCACTGTCACCCCCATCACTGTCCCCCATCACTGTCCCCCCCATCACTGCCCCATCACTGGCCCCCATCACTGTCCCCCATCACTGACCCCCCATCACTGTCCCCCCATCACTGCCCCCCCATCACTGTCACCCCATCACTGCCTCCCCATCACTGTCCCCCCATCACTGTCCCGCCATCACTGTCCCCCATCACTGTCCCCATCACTGTCCCCCATCACTGTCCCCCATCACTGTCCCCCATCACTGTCCCCCATCACTGCCCCCCATCACTGCCTCCCCATCACTGTCCCCCATCACTGCCTCCCCATCACTGTCCCCCCCATCACTGCCCCATCACTGGCCCCCATCACTGGCCCCCATCACTGTCCCCCATCACTGTCCCCCCATCACTGTCCCCCCATCACTGCCCCCCCATCACTGTCACCCCATCACTGCCTCCCCATCACTGTCCCCCCATCACTGTCCCGCCATCACTGTCCCCCATCACTGCCCCCCATCACTGTCCCCCCATCACTGTCCCTCCATCACTGTCCCCCATCACTGCCCCCATCACTGTCCCCCCATCACTGTCCCCCCATCACTGTCTCCCACCTATCACTGTCCCCCCATTGCTGTCACCACCATCACAGTCCCCCCCATCACTGTCCCCCCCATCATTGTCCCCCCATCACTGTCTCCCCCCCATCACTGTCCCCCCATCACTGTCCCCCATCACTGTCACCCCCATCACTGTCCCCCATCACTGTCACCCCCATCACTGTCCCTCCATCACTGTCCCCCCATCACTGTCCCCCCATCACTGCCTCCCCCATCACTGTCCCCCCCATCACTGTCACCCCCATCACTGTCCCTCCATCACTGTCTCCCCCCATCACTGCCTCCCCCATCACTGTCCCTCCATCACTGTCCCCCCATCACTGACCCCCATCACTGCCTCCCCCATCACTGTCCCCCCATCACTGTACCCCCCATCATTGTCCCCCCATCATTGTCCCCCCCATCACTGTCCCCCCCATCACTGTCCCCCCATCACTGTCCCCCCATCACTGTCCCCCCCATCACTGCCCCCCATCACTGCCTCACCCATAACTGTCCGCCCATCACTGTCCCCCATCACTGCCTCCCCGATCACTGCCTCCCCATCACTGTCCCCATCACTGTCCCCCATCACTGTCCCCCATCACTGCCCCCCATCACTGCCTCCCCCATCACTGTCCCCCATCACTGCCTCCCCATCACTGCCCCCCATCACTGCCTCCCTCATCACTGTCCCCCATCACTGCCTCCCCCATCACTGTGCCCCCATCACTGCCCCATCACTGCCACCATCACTGCAACCCCATCACTGTACCCCCCATCATTGTCCCCCAATCACTGTCCCCCATCACTGCCTCTCCATCACTGTCCCCCCCATCACTGCCCCATCACTGGCCCCCATCACTGTCCCCCATCACTGCCCCCCATCACTGCCCCCATCACTGACCCCCCATCACTGTCCCCCCATCACTGCCCCCCCATCACTGTCACCCCATCACTGCCTCCCCATCACTGTCCCCCCATCACTGTCCCGCCATCACTGTCCCCCAACACTGCCCCCCATCACTGTCCCCCCATCACTGTCCCCCATCACTGTCCCCCATCACTGCCCCCATCACTGTCCCCCCATCACTGTCCCCCCATCACTGTCTCCCACCTATCACTGTCCCCCCATTGCTGTCACCACCATCACAGTCCCCCCCATCACTGTCCCCCCCATCATTGTCCCCCCCATCACTGTCTCCCCCCCATCACTGTCCCCCCATCACTGTCCCCCATCACTGTCTCCCACCTATCACTGTCCCCCCATTGCTGTCACCACCATCACAGTCCCCCCCATCACTGTCCCCCCCATCATTGTCCCCCCCATCACTGTCTCCCCCCCATCACTGTCCCCCATCACTGTCCCCCATCACTGCCCCCATCACTGTCCCCCCATCACTGTCCCCCCATCACTGTCTCCCACCTATCACTGTCCCCCCATTGCTGTCACCACCATCACAGTCCCCCCCATCACTGTCCCCCCCTTCATGTCCCCCCCATCACTGTCTCCCCCCCATCACTGTCCCCCCATCACTGTCCCCCATCACTGTCACCCCCATCACTGTCCCCCATCACTGTCCCCCCCATCACTGCCCCATCACTGGCCCCCATCACTGTCCCCCATCACTGACCCCCCATCACTGTCCCCCCATCACTGCCCCCCCATCACTGTCACCCCATCACTGCCTCCCCATCACTGTCCCCCCATCACTGTCCCGCCATCACTGTCCCCCATCACTGTCCCCATCACTGTCCCCCATCACTGTCCCCCATCACTGTCCCCCATCACTGTCCCCCATCACTGCCCCCCATCACTGCCTCCCCATCACTGTCCCCCATCACTGCCTCCCCATCACTGTCCCCCCCATCACTGCCCCATCACTGGCCCCCATCACTGGCCCCCATCACTGTCCCCCATCACTGACCCCCCATCACTGTCCCCCCATCACTGTCCCCCCATCACTGCCCCCCCATCACTGTCACCCCATCACTGCCTCCCCATCACTGTCCCCCCATCACTGTCCCGCCATCACTGTCCCCCATCACTGCCCCCCATCACTGTCCCCCCATCACTGTCCCTCCATCACTGTCCCCCATCACTGCCCCCATCACTGTCCCCCCATCACTGTCCCCCCATCACTGTCTCCCACCTATCACTGTCCCCCCATTGCTGTCACCACCATCACAGTCCCCCCCATCACTGTCCCCCCCATCATTGTCCCCCCATCACTGTCTCCCCCCCATCACTGTCCCCCCATCACTGTCCCCCATCACTGTCACCCCCATCACTGTCCCCCATCACTGTCACCCCCATCACTGTCCCTCCATCACTGTCCCCCCATCACTGTCCCCCCATCACTGCCTCCCCCATCACTGTCCCCCCCATCACTGTCACCCCCATCACTGTCCCTCCATCACTGTCTCCCCCCATCACTGCCTCCCCCATCACTGTCCCTCCATCACTGTCCCCCCATCACTGACCCCCATCACTGCCTCCCCCATCACTGTCCCCCCATCACTGTACCCCCCATCATTGTCCCCCCATCATTGTCCCCCCCATCACTGTCCCCCCCATCACTGTCCCCCCATCACTGTCCCCCCATCACTGTCCCCCCCATCACTGCCCCCCATCACTGCCTCACCCATAACTGTCCGCCCATCACTGTCCCCCATCACTGCCTCCCCGATCACTGCCTCCCCATCACTGTCCCCATCACTGTCCCCCATCACTGTCCCCCATCACTGCCCCCCATCACTGCCTCCCCCATCACTGTCCCCCATCACTGCCTCCCCATCACTGCCCCCCATCACTGCCTCCCTCATCACTGTCCCCCATCACTGCCTCCCCCATCACTGTGCCCCCATCACTGCCCCATCACTGCCACCATCACTGCAACCCCATCACTGTACCCCCCATCATTGTCCCCCAATCACTGTCCCCCATCACTGCCTCTCCATCACTGTCCCCCCCATCACTGCCCCATCACTGGCCCCCATCACTGTCCCCCATCACTGCCCCCCATCACTGCCCCCATCACTGACCCCCCATCACTGTCCCCCCATCACTGCCCCCCCATCACTGTCACCCCATCACTGCCTCCCCATCACTGTCCCCCCATCACTGTCCCGCCATCACTGTCCCCCAACACTGCCCCCCATCACTGTCCCCCCATCACTGTCCCCCATCACTGTCCCCCATCACTGCCCCCATCACTGTCCCCCCATCACTGTCCCCCCATCACTGTCTCCCACCTATCACTGTCCCCCCATTGCTGTCACCACCATCACAGTCCCCCCCATCACTGTCCCCCCCATCATTGTCCCCCCCATCACTGTCTCCCCCATCACTGTCCCCCATCACTGTCACCCCCATCACTGTCCCCCATCACTGTCACCCCCATCACTGTCCCTCCATCACTGTCCCCCCATCACTGTCCCCCCATCACTGCCTCCCCCATCACTGTCCCCCCCATCACTGTCACCCCCATCACTGTCCCTCCATCACTGTCTCCCCCCATCACTGCCTCCCCCCATCACTGCCTCCCCCATCACTGTCCCTCCATCACTGTCCCCCCATCACTGACCCCCATCACTGCCTCCCCCATCACTGTCCCCCCATCACTGTACCCCCCATCATTGTCCCCCCATCACTGTCCCCCCCATCACTGTCCCCCCATCACTGTCCCCCCCATCACTGTCCCCCCATCACTGCCTCACCCATAACTGTCCGCCCATCACTGTCCCCATCACTGCCTCCCCGATCACTGCCTCCCCATCACTGTCCCCATCACTGTCCCCCATCACTGTCCCCCATCACTGCCCACCATCACTGCCTCCCCCATCACTGTCCCCCATCACTGCCTCCCCATCACTGCCCCCCATCACTGCCTCCCTCATCACTGTCCCCCATCACTGCCTCCCCCATCACTGTCCCCCCATCACTGCCACCCCATCACTGTCCCCCCATCACTGCCTCCCCATCACTGTCCCCCCATCACTGTCCCCCCATCACTGTCCCGCCATCACTGGCCCCATCACTGCCCCCATCACTGCCCCCCATCACTGTCCCCCCATCACTGTCCCCCCATCACTGTCCCCCCCATCACTGTCCCCCATCACTGCCCCCATCACTGTCCCCCCATCACTGTCCCACCATCACTGTCCCCATAACTGCCCCCATCACTGTCCCCCCATCACTGTCCCGCCATCACTGTCCCCCATCACTGCCCCCATCACTGCCCCCCCATCACTGTCCCCCATCACTGCCCCCCATCACTACCTCCCCCATCACTGCCCCATCACTGCCCCATTACTATTCCCCCATCACTGCCCCCATCACTGCCCCCCCATCACTGCCCCCATCACTGCCCCCCATCACTGTCCCTCCATCACTGCCTCCCCATCACTGTCCCCCCATAAGTGTCCCGCCATCACTGTCCCCCATCACTGTCCCCCCATCACTGTCCCCCATCACTGTCCCGCCATCACTGCCTCCCCATCACTGTCCCCCCCATCACTGTCCCCCCCCATCACTGTCCCCCCCATCACTGCCCCATCACTGCCCCCATCACTGTTCCCCCATCACTGTCCCCCCATCACAGTCCCGCCATTACTGTCCCCCATCACTGACCCCATCACTGTCCCCCCATCACTGTCCCCCATCACTGTCCCCCATCACTGCCCCCATCACTGCCTCCCCATCACTGACCCCCCCATCACTGTCCCCCATCACTGTCCCGCCCATCACTGTCCCCCATCACTGTCCCCCATCACTGCCCCCCATTACTGCCTCCCCCATCACTGTCCCCATCACTGTCCCCCCATCACTGCCCCCCCATCACTGTCCCCCATCACTGCCCCCCCATCACTGCCCCCCCATCACTGCCCCCCTCACTGCCACCCCATCACTGTCCCCCCATCACTGCCTCCCCATCACTGTCCCCCATCACTGCCCCCCAATCACTGCCCCCCATCACTGCCCCCCATCACTGCCTCCCCCATCACTGTCCCCCATCACTGCCCCCCCATCCCTGTCCTCCATCACTGCCCCCCCATCACTGCCCCCCCATCACTGCCCCCCTCACTGCCTCCCCATCACTGTCCCCCATCACTGCCCCCCAATCACTGCCCCCCATCACTGCCTCCCCCATCATGCCTCCCCCATCACTGCCCCCATCACTGTCCCCCCATCACAGTCCCGCCATCACTGTCCCCCATCACTGCCTCCCCCATCACTGTCCCCCCATCACTGTCACCCCCATCACTGTCACCCCCATCACTGTCCCCCATCACTGTCCCCCATCACTGTCCCCCATCACTGCCTCCCCATCACTGTCCCCCATCACTGCCCCCCATCACTGCCCCCCATCACTGCCCCCCATCACTGCCCCCCATCACTGTCCCCCCATCACTGCCCCCCATCACTGTCCCCCCCATCACTGCCTCCCCCATCATGCCTTCCTCATCATGCCTCCCCCATCATGCCTCCCCCATCACTGTCCCCACATAACTGCCCCCCATCACTGTCCCCCCCATCACTGTCCCCCCATCACTGCCCCCCATCACTGTCCCCCCCATCACTGCCTCCCCCATCACTGTCCCCTGAATGATGCCTGAATTGTTGGTTGCATGTGTCCATGCAAAAGTGTCAGTGTATGTATCTTTAGGAAGGTGTGTGAGTGAGTGTGCAAGTGTCTGCGTGAATGTGTCTCTGAGTCTATGTAAAAGAGTATCTCTGTGTGTGTCTTCATGAGTATCCAAATGTGTGTTTGTGTGTGTGTGTGTGTGTGGCAGTGCTTGTCTCTGTCTCTGTCTGAGTGTCTGTGTGTGTGTGTGCGTGTGTGTGTGAGGCAGTGCTTGTCTCTGTCTGAGAGTCTCTGTGTGTGTGTGTGTGAGGCAGTGCTTGTCTCTGTCTCTAAGTGTCTCTGTGTGAGTGTCTGTGTGTGTATGTGTGTGTGTGACAGTGCTTGTCTCTGTCTCTGTCTGAGTGTCTGTGTGTGTGTGTGAGACAGTGCTTGTCTCTGTCTCTGTCTGAGTGTCTGTGTGTGTGTGTGAGGTAGTGCTTGTCTCTGTCTCTGTCTGAGTGTCTGTGTGTGTGTGTGTGAGACAGTGCTTGTCTCTGTCTCTGTCTGAGTGTCTGTGTGTGTGTGTGTGAGGTAGTGCTTGTCTCTGTCTCTGTCTGAGTGTCTGTGTGTGTGTGTGTGAGACAGTGCTTGTCTCTGTCTCTGTCTGAGTGTCTGTGTGTGTGTGTGAGACAGTGCTTGTCTCTGTCTCTGTCTGAGTGTCTGAGTCTAAGTGTGTGTGTGTGTGTGAGGCAGTGCTTGTCTCTGTCTCTGTGTTTGTGTGTGCATGTGTGTGTGTGTGTGACAGTGCTTGTCTCTGTCTCTGTCTGAGTGTCTGTGTGTGTGAGACAGTGCTTGTGTCTGCCTCTGTCTGAGTGTCTGTGTGTGTGTGTGAGACAGTGCTTGTCTCTGTCTCTGAGTGTCTCTGTCTGAGTGTCTGTGTGTGTGAGACAGTGCTTGTGTCTGCCTCTGTCTGAGTGTCTGTGTGTGTGTGTGTGACAGTGCTTGTCTCTGTCTCTGTCTGAGTGTCTGTGTGTGTGAGACAGTGCTTGTGTCTGCCTCTGTCTGAGTGTCTGTGTGTGTGTGTGAGACAGTGCTTGTCTCTGTCTCTGAGTGTCTCTGTCTGAGTGTCTGTGTGTGTGAGACAGTGCTTGTCTCTGTCTCTGTCTTAGTGTCTGTGTGTGTGTGTGTGTGAGACAGTGCTTGTCTCTGTTTCTGTCTGAGTGTCTGTGTGTGCGTGTGTGTGTGTGTGAGAGAGACAGTGCTTGTCTCTGTCTCTGTCTGAGTGTCTGTGTGTGTGTGTGAGAGAGAGACAGTGCTTGTCTCTGTCTCTGTCTGAGTGTCTGTGTGTGTGTGTGTGAGACAGTGCTTGTCTCTTCTCTGTCTGAGTGTCTGTGTATGTTTGTGTGTGACAGTGCTTGTCTCTGTCTCTGTCTGAGTGTCTGTGTATGTGTGTGTGAGGCAATGCTTGTCTCTGTCTCTGAGTGTCTCTGTGTGTGTCTGTGTGTGTGTGTGTGAGACAGTGCTTGTCTCTGTCTCTGTCTCTGTGTGAGTGTCTGTGTGTGTGTGTGTGACAGGGCTTGTCTCTGTCTCTGTCTGAGTGTCTGTGTGTGTGTGTGTGACAGTGCTTGTCTCTGTCTCTGTCTGAGTGTCTGTGTGTATGTGTGTGTGTGAGACAGTGCTTGTCTCTGTCTCTGTCTGAGTGTCTGTGTCTAAGTGTGTGTGTGTGTGAGACAGTGCTTGTCTCTTCTCTGTCTGAGTGTCTGTGTGTGTTTGTGTGTGACAGTGCTTGTCTCTGTCTCTGTCTGAGTGTCTGTGTATGTGTGTGTGTGACAGTGCTTGTTTCTGTCTCTGTCTGAGTGTCTGTGTGTGTGTGCGTGTGTGTGTGTGTGAGACAGTGCTTGTCTCTGTCTGAGTGTGTCTAAGTGTGTGTGTGTGTGTGAGGCAATGCTTGTCTCTGTCTCTGTCTCAGTGTTTGTGTGTGCATGTGTGTGTGTGTGTGTGTGTGACAGTGCTTGTCTCTGTCTCTGTCTGAGTGTCTGTGTGTGTGAGACAGTGCTTGTGTCTGCCTCTGTCTGAGTGTCTGTGTGTGCATGTATGTGTGTGTGTGTGTGAGAGACAGTGCTTGTCTCTTCTCTGTCTGAGTGTCTGTGTGTGTGTGTGTGTGTGAGACAGTGCTTGTCTCTTCTCTGTCTGAGTGTCTGTGTGTGTTTGTGTGTGACAGTGCTTGTCTCTGTCTCTGTCTCAGTGTTTGTGTGTGCATGTGTGTGTAAGACAGTGCTTGTCTCTGTCTGAGTGTCTGTGTGTGTGTGTGTGTGTGTGAGACAGTGCTTGTCTCTTCTCTGTCTGAGTGTCTGTGTGTGTTTGTGTGTGACAGTGCTTGTCTCTGTCTCTGTCTGAGTGTGTGTGTGTGAGGCAGTGCTTGTCTCTGTCTCTGCCTGAGTGTCTGTGTGTGTGTGCGTGTGTGTGAGACAGTGCTTGTCTCTGTCTGAGTGTCTGTGTGTGTGTGTGTGTGTGTGTGAGACGGTGCTTGTCTCTGTCTCTGTCTGAGTGTTTGTGTGTGCATGTGTGTGTGAGAGACAGTGCTTGTCTCTGTCTCTGGCTGAGTGTCTGTGTGTGTGTGTGTGTGTGTGAGACAGTGCTTGTCTCTGTCCCTGTCTGAGTGTCTGTGTGTGTGTGTGTGAGGCAGTGCTTGTCTCTGCCTCTGTCTGAGTGTCTGTGTGCGTGTGCATGTGTGTGAGGCAGTGCTTGTCTCTGTCTCTGCCTGAGTGTCTGTGTGTGTGCGTGTGTGTGTGTGTGAGACAGTGCTTGTCTCTGTCTGAGTGTCTGTGTGTGTGTGTGTGTGTGAGACGGTGCTTGTCTCTGTCTCTGTCTGAGTGTTTGTGTGTGCATGTGTGTGTGAGAGACAGTGCTTGTCTCTGTCTCTGGCTGAGTGTCTGTGTGTGTGTGTGTGTGTGTGTGAGACAGTGCTTGTCTCTGTCCCTGTCTGAGTGTCTGTGTGTGTGTGTGTGAGGCAGTGCTTGTCTCTGTCTCTGCCTGAGTGTCTGTGTGTGTGTGTGTGACAGTGCTTGTCTCTGCCTCTGTCTGAGTGTCTGTGTGCATGTGTGTGAGGCAGTGCTTGTCTCTGTCTCTGCCTGAGTGTCTGTGTGTGTGTGTGTGTGACAGTGCTTGTCTCTGTCTCTGGCTGAGTGTCTGTGTGTGTGTGTGTGTGAGGCAGTGCTTGTCTCTGTCTGAGTGTTTGTGTGTGCATATGTGTGTGAGACAGTGCTTGTCTCTGTCTCTGTCTGAGTGTCTGTGTGTGTGTGTGAGAGAGACAGTGCTTGTCTCTGTCTCTGTCTGAGTGTCTGTGTGTGTGTGTGAGAGAGACAGTGCTTGTCTCTGTCTCTGTCTCAGTGTCTGTGTGTGTGACAGTGCTTGTCTCTGTCTCTGTCTGAGTGTCTGTGTGTGTGTGTGAGAGAGACAGTGCTCGTCTCTGTCTCTGTCTGAGTGTCTGTGTCTAAGTGTGTGTGTGTGTGTGTGAGGCAGTGCTTGTCTCTGTCACTGTCTGAGTGCATGTGTGTGTGTGTGTGTGTGAGACAGTGCTTGTCTCTGTCTCTGTCTGAGTGTCTGTGTGTGTGTGTGTGTGAGACAGTGCTTGTCCCTGTCTCTGTCTGAGTGTCTGTGTGTGTTTGTGTGTGAGACAGTGCTTGTCTCTGTCTCTGTCTGAGTGTCTGTGTGTGTGTGTGTGAGACAGTGCTTGTCTCTGTCTCTGTCTGAGTGTCTGTGTGTGTTTGTGTGTGAGACAGTGCTTGTCTCTGTCTCTGTCTGAGTGTCTGTGTGTGTGTGTGTGAGACAGTGTTTGTCTCTGTCTCTGTCTGAGTGTCTGTGTGTGTGTGTGTGT
This sequence comes from Chiloscyllium plagiosum, assembly GCF_037043375.1. Taxonomy (NCBI): domain Eukaryota; kingdom Metazoa; phylum Chordata; class Chondrichthyes; order Orectolobiformes; family Hemiscylliidae; genus Chiloscyllium; species Chiloscyllium plagiosum. The sequence continues at coordinate 21,289,345 of NW_028270182.1, forward strand.
GTGAGACATTGCTTGTCTCTGTCTCTGTCTGAGTGTCTGTGTCTGTGTGTGTGTGAGGCAGTGCTTGTCTCTGTCTCTGTCTGAGTGTTTGTGTGTGTGTGTCTGTGTGTGTGTGAGACAGTGCTTGTCTCTGTCTCTGTCTGAGTGTCTGTGTGTGTGTGAGACAGTGCTTGTGTCTGTCTGAATGTCCATGTGTGTGTGTGTGTGTGAGACAATGCTTGTCTCTGTCTCTGTCTGAGTGTCTGTGTGTGTGTGAGAGACAGTTCTTGTCGCTGTCTCTGTCTGAGTGTCTGTGTGTGTGTGAGACAGTGCTTGTGTCTGTCTGAATGTCTATGTGTGTGTGTGTGTGTGTGTGTGTGAGACAGTGCTTGTCTCTGTCTCTGTCTGAGTGTCTGTGTGTGTGTGTGAGACAGTGCTTGTCTCTGTCTGAGTGTCTGTGTGTGTGTGAGAGACAGTGCTTGTCGCTGTCTCTGTCTGAGTGTCTGTGTGTGTGTGTGAGACAGTGCTTGTCTCTGTCTTTGTCTGAGTGTCTGTGTGTATGTGTGTGTGTGTGCATGACAGTGCTTGTCTCTGTCTCTGTCTGTGTGTCTGTGTGTGTGAGACAGTGCTTGTCTCTGTCTCTGTCTCTGTCTGAGTGTCTCTGTCTGAGTGTCTGTGTGTGTGTGTGTGCATGACAGTGCTTGTCTCTGTCTCTGTCTGAGTGTCTGTGTGTGTGTGTGACAATGCTTGTCTCTGTCTCTGTCTGAGTGTCTGTGTGTATGTGAGAGACAGTGCTTGTCCCTGTCTCTGTCTGAGTGTCTGTGTGTATGTGTGTGTGTGTGCATGACAGTGCTTGTCTCTGTCTCTGTCTGATTGTCTGTGTGTGTGAGACAGTGCTTGTCTCTGTCTCTGCCTCTGTCTGAGTGTCTGTGTGCATGTGTGTGAGGCAGTGCTTGTCTCTGTCTCTGCCTGAGTGTCTGTGTGTGTGTGTGTGTGACAGTGCTTGTCTCTGTCTCTGGCTGAGTGTCTGTGTGTGTGTGTGTGTGAGGCAGTGCTTGTCTCTGTCTGAGTGTTTGTGTGTGCATATGTGTGTGAGACAGTGCTTGTCTCTGTCTCTGTCTGAGTGTCTGTGTGTGTGTGTGAGAGAGACAGTGCTTGTCTCTGTCTCTGTCTGAGTGTCTGTGTGTGTGTGTGAGAGAGACAGTGCTTGTCTCTGTCTCTGTCTCAGTGTCTGTGTGTGTGACAGTGCTTGTCTCTGTCTCTGTCTGAGTGTCTGTGTGTGTGTGTGAGAGAGACAGTGCTCGTCTCTGTCTCTGTCTGAGTGTCTGTGTCTAAGTGTGTGTGTGTGTGTGTGAGGCAGTGCTTGTCTCTGTCACTGTCTGAGTGCATGTGTGTGTGTGTGTGTGTGAGACAGTGCTTGTCTCTGTCTCTGTCTGAGTGTCTGTGTGTGTGTGTGTGTGAGACAGTGCTTGTCCCTGTCTCTGTCTGAGTGTCTGTGTGTGTTTGTGTGTGAGACAGTGCTTGTCTCTGTCTCTGTCTGAGTGTCTGTGTGTGTGTGTGTGAGACAGTGCTTGTCTCTGTCTCTGTCTGAGTGTCTGTGTGTGTTTGTGTGTGAGACAGTGCTTGTCTCTGTCTCTGTCTGAGTGTCTGTGTGTGTGTGTGTGAGACAGTGTTTGTCTCTGTCTCTGTCTGAGTGTCTGTGTGTGTGTGTGTGTGTGAGACATTGCTTGTCTCTGTCTCTGTCTGAGTGTCTGTGTCTGTGTGTGTGTGAGGCAGTGCTTGTCTCTGTCTCTGTCTGAGTGTTTGTGTGTGTGTGTCTGTGTGTGTGTGAGACAGTGCTTGTCTCTGTCTCTGTCTGAGTGTCTGTGTGTGTGTGAGACAGTGCTTGTGTCTGTCTGAATGTCCATGTGTGTGTGTGTGTGTGAGACAATGCTTGTCTCTGTCTCTGTCTGAGTGTCTGTGTGTGTGTGAGAGACAGTTCTTGTCGCTGTCTCTGTCTGAGTGTCTGTGTGTGTGTGAGACAGTGCTTGTGTCTGTCTGAATGTCTATGTGTGTGTGTGTGTGTGTGTGTGTGAGACAGTGCTTGTCTCTGTCTCTGTCTGAGTGTCTGTGTGTGTGTGTGAGACAGTGCTTGTCTCTGTCTCTGTCTGAGTGTCTGTGTGTGTGTGAGAGACAGTGCTTGTCGCTGTCTCTGTCTGAGTGTCTGTGTGTGTGTGTGAGACAGTGCTTGTCTCTGTCTTTGTCTGAGTGTCTGTGTGTATGTGTGTGTGTGTGCATGACAGTGCTTGTCTCTGTCTCTGTCTGTGTGTCTGTGTGTGTGAGACAGTGCTTGTCTCTGTCTCTGTCTCTGTCTGAGTGTCTCTGTCTGAGTGTCTGTGTGTGTGTGTGTGCATGACAGTGCTTGTCTCTGTCTCTGTCTGAGTGTCTGTGTGTGTGTGAGAGACAGTGCTTGTCCCTGTCTCTGTCTGAGTGTCTGTGTGTATGTGTGTGTGTGTGCATGACAGTGCTTGTCTCTGTCTCTGTCTGATTGTCTGTGTGTGTGAGACAGTGCTTGTCTCTGTCTCTGTCTCTGTCTGAGTGTCTGTGTGTGTGTGTGCATGACAGTGCTTGTCTCTGTCTCTGTCTGAGTGTCTGTGTGTGTGTGCGTGTGTGCATGACAGTGCTTGTCTCTGTCTCTGTCTGAGTGTCTGTGTGTGTGAGACAGTGCTTGTCTCTGTCTCTGTCTCTGTCTGATTGTCTGTGTGTGTGTGCGCATGACAGTGCATGTCTCTGTCTCTGTCTCAGTGTCTGTGTGTGTGTGTGTGTGAGACAGTGCTTGTCTCTGTCTCTGTCTGAGTGTCTGTGTGTGTGTGTGTGTGTGAGACAGTGCTTTTCTCTGTCTCTGTCTGAGTGTCTGTGCGTGTGTGTGTGTGCGTGACAGTGCTTGTCTCTGTCTCTGTCTGAGTGTCTGTGTGTGTGTGAGTGCGTGACAGTGCTTGTCTCTGTCTGAGTGTCTGTGTGTGTGTGTGAGACAGTGCTTGTCTCTGTCTCTGTCTCTGTGTGAGTGTCTGTGTGTGTGTGTGACAGGGCTTGTCTCTGTCTCTGTCTGAGTGTCTGTGTGTGTGTGTGTGACAGTGCTTGTCTCTGTCTCTGTCTGAGTGTCTGTGTGTATGTGTGTGTGTGAGACAGTGCTTGTCTCTGTCTCTGTCTGAGTGTCTGTGTCTAAGTGTGTGTGTGTGTGAGGCAGTGCTTGTCTCTGTCTGAGTGTCTGTGTGTGTGTGTGTGTGAGACAGTGCTTGTCTCTTCTCTGTCTGAGTGTCTGTGTGTGTGTGTGACAGGGCTTGTCTCTGTCTCTGTCTGAGTGTCTGTGTGTGTGTGTGTGACAGTGCTTGTCTCTGTCTCTGTCTGAGTGTCTGTGTGTATGTGTGTGTGTGAGACAGTGCTTGTCTCTGTCTCTGTCTGAGTGTCTGTGTCTAAGTGTGTGTGTGTGTGAGGCAGTGCTTGTCTCTGTCTGAGTGTCTGTGTGTGTGTGTGTGTGAGACAGTGCTTGTCTCTTCTCTGTCTGAGTGTCTGTGTGTGTTTGTGTGTGACAGTGCTTGTCTCTGTCTCTGTCTGAGTGTCTGTGTATGTGTGTGTGTGACAGTGCTTGTCTCTGTCTCTGTCTGAGTGTCTGTGTGTGTGTGCGTGTGAGACAGTGCTTGTCTCTGTCTGAGTGTCTGTGTCTAAGTGTGTGTGTGTGTGTGAGGCAGTGCTTGTCTCTGTCTCTGTGTTTGTGCGTGCATGTGTGTGTGTGACAGTGCTTGTCTCTGTCTCTGTCTGAGTGTCTGTGTGTGTGAGACAGTGCTTGTGTCTGCCTCTGTCTGAGTGTCTGTGTGTGCATGTGTGTGTGTGTGTGTGTGTGAGAGACAGTGCTTGTCTCTTCTCTGTCTGAGTGTCTGTGTGTGTGTGTGTGTGAGACAGTGCTTGTCTCTTCTCTGTCTGAGTGTCTGTGTGTGTTTGTGTGTGACAGTGCTTGTCTCTGTCTCTGTCTCAGTGTTTGTGTGTGCATGTGTGTGTGTGTGTGTGAGACAGTGCTTGTCTCTGTCTGAGTGTCTGTGTGTGTGTGTGCGTGTGTGTGTGTGTGTGAGACAGTGCTTGTCTCTTCTCTGTCTGAGGGTCTGTGTGTGTTTGTGTGTGACAGTGCTTGTCTCTGTCTCTGTCTGAGTGTCTGTGCGTGTGTGTGTGAGACAGTGCTTGTCTCTTCTCTGTCTGAGTGTCTGTGTGTGTTTGTGTGTGACAGTGCTTGTCTCTGTCTCTGTCTGAGTGTGTGTGTGTGAGGCAGTGCTTGTCTCTGCCTCTGTCTGAGTGTCTGTGTGCGTGTGCATGTGTGTGAGGCAGTGCTTGTCTCTGTCTCTGCCTGAGTGTCTGTGTGTGTGTGCGTGTGTGTGTGTGTGAGACAGTGCTTGTCTCTGTCTGAGTGTCTGTGTGTGTGTGTGTGTGTGTGTGTGTGTGAGACGGTGCTTGTCTCTGTCTCTGTCTGAGTGTTTGTGTGTGCATGTGTGTGTGAGAGACAGTGCTTGTCTCTGTCTCTGGCTGAGTGTCTGTGTGTGTGTGTGTGTGTGAGACAGTGCTTGTCTCTGTCCCTGTCTGAGTGTCTGTGTGTGTGTGTGTGAGGCAGTGCTTGTCTCTGCCTCTGTCTGAGTGTCTGTGTACGTGTGCATGTGTGTGAGGCAGTGCTTGTCTCTGTCTCTGCCTGAGTGTCTGTGTGTGTGTGCGTGTGTGTGTGTGTGAGACAGTGCTTGTCTCTGTCTGAGTGTCTGTGTGTGTGTGTGTGTGTGTGAGACGGTGCTTGTCTCTGTCTCTGTCTGAGTGTTTGTGTGTGCATGTGTGTGTGAGAGACAGTGCTTGTCTCTGTCTCTGGCTGAGTGTCTGTGTGTGTGTGTGTGTGTGAGACAGTGCTTGTCTCTGTCTCTGGCTGAGTGTCTCTGTGTGTGTGTGTGTGTGTGAGACAGTGCTTGTCTCTGTCCCTGTCTGAGTGTCTGTGTGTGTGTGTGAGACAGTGCTTGTCTCTGTCCCTGTCTGAGTGTCTGTGTGTGTGTGTGAGGCAGTGCTTGTCTCTGCCTCTGTCTGAGTGTCTGTGTGCGTGTGCATGTGTGTGAGGCAGTGCTTGTCTCTGTCTCTGCCTGAGTGTCTGTGTGTGTGTGCGTGTGTGTGTGTGTGAGACAGTGCTTGTCTCTGCCTCTGGCTGAGTGTCTGTGTGTGTGTGTGTGTGAGGCAGTGCTTGTCTCTGTCTGAGTGTTTGTGTGTGCATATGTGTGTGAGACAGTGCTTGTCTCTGTCTCTGTCTGAGTGTCTGTGTGTGTGTGTGAGAGAGACAGTGCTTGTCTCTGTCTCTGTCTGAGTGTCTGTGTGTGTGTGTGAGAGAGACAGTGCTTGTCTCTGTCTCTGTCTGAGTGTCTGTGTGTGTGTGTGAGAGAGACAGTGCTTGTCTCTGTCTCAGTGTCTGTGTGTGTGTGTGTGTGTGTGACAGTGCTTGTCTCTGTCTCTGTCTGAGTGTCTGTGTGTGTGTGTGAGAGAGACAGTGCTTGTCTCTGTCTCTGTCTGAGTGTCTGTGTCTAAGTGTGTGTGTGTGTGTGTGTGAGGCAGTGCTTGTCTCTGTCACTGTCTGAGTGCATGTGTGTGTGTGTGTGTGTGACAGTGCTTGTCTCTGTCTCTGTCTGAGTGTCTGTGTGTGTGTGTGTGTGAGACAGTGCTTGTCCCTGTCTCTGTCTGAGTGTCTGTGTGTGTTTGTGTGTGTGAGACAGTGCTTGTCTCTGTCTCTATCTGAGTGTCTGTGTGTGTGTGTGTGTGAGAGAGAGAGACAGTGCTTGTCTCTGTCTCTGTCTGAGTGTCTGTGTGTGTGTGTGAGACAGTGCTTGTCTCTGTCTCTGTCTGAGTGTCTGTGTGTATGTGTGTGTGAGACAGTGCTTGTCTCTTCTCTGTCTGAGTGTCTGTGTGTGTTTGTGTGTGACAGTGCTTGTC